>NC_064852.1:7147079-7204579 GCF_024139225.1 Suncus etruscus
AGCAATTAGTGACTTGATTCAATAAGGAGGAAATAAAAATAAGGAGGAAAAAAAATAGACTGAGTTGTGGATAAAAGTTAGTACAATAGGCAGGGGATGTGACCCAATGGATAAGTTCATACGTAGCATGCATGATTTTTGAGATCAATTCTAACACTTCAAAGCAAATAAAAACTTCATTCCTTCATCTTGTGTTTTTAAAAAGAATGAAATTAAGAAATCCGGAATCCTTGGGGCTTGAACTCTGGCTCAGCAGTAGGGCATTTGTCTTGCATGCGGCTGATCTAGGATGGACCTCAGGTTCAATCCCCCAGTGTCCATATGGTCCTCCAAGCCAGGAGAATTTCTGACACAGAGCCAGGAGTAATCCCTGAGTGTCACTGAGTGTGGCCCCCCCCAAAATAAATAAAATAAATAGAATAAAAATGAAAGAAATCAGGAATCTTCTTTTGAGCTGAGAGGTTGATAAGTCTTGACTTGGCAGGTCATAATAGAAATTAAAAAACCTGGTTAGTGGAAGATGAAACAAAGTGTGGATAAAGTGTAAAAACTTCCAAACTAAATATTATTTGACTTTCACAGGACTAGAAAGGAAATGAATGTTGCCTACCTAAATGCAGTATTTGTTTTGGATTATGGGGGGCTAAGGGAGAGGGGAGCATTCAGAGTTGGGGAAGAGCCCAAAGACTGGGATATTGTATTAATTATAGTGTTTATTGTGGTCACTTGCTTTTTTTTGCCTGCATAAATAGTATAGCCATTTATATTCACATATATCTATTGAGCTTCTTTAGAAATTAATTTAAAAAATAGAAGGAATGAGGCTAAGAGCTGGTGGCTCCAAATATAAGAGTGAAGTGAACTTAAGACAGTTCCTGGAAGTGACAGGCCTGTGGGCGTCTCTTTCTGAGTCTCTGCTCACAGAGTAGGTCCCTCAAGGAGAGAAGTCCTTCTTTCCCGAATGATGAGGGGGTGGCAGTCCCCAAGGAGATGGAAGTTCTGTAGACATACACTCTTGGGAGGACCCATCAGGACATGCCACTGAGGGACTTAGAAAGACAGAAGAATATGTATCTTCCCCAAATTAGGCTCTCTTGAAAAGACAGAGGGGAAGATTTTGTTCCAACAAAGTTATGTTAATATTGTCAAGTTGGTGCACTGGGTCGCTGAACTGGCACTTGGGGACTGTCACAATATTGATGGGGAGTTTGGCAAGTTAATTTTGAATCTGTCACTTCACTCTTCGACAACTCTTGCTCCTTAATAAAACTCCATAGTGATTGTGGGCTTAGCTGTCAGCTGGAGACTGATCTCTGAGTCTAAGGAACTGTTGTGGCAAGATTCTTTCTGCTCTCCCTTTCTCTTCTTGCCCCTCCACGTTTCCCTTCTCCTAGTCCCAATTTCTCAACCAAAAGAATAATGTTTTTTTTTGCAAAATAGATTTCACTTGTTTGGTACGATTTGGGCTCCTGGAAAGGGCATAGGCTTTGTTTACATCCTCTTGGGTTTGAATTCTAGCTTGGGTTAGCTAGCTGTGTGACTTGATGGTGACCAGTGGAGCTATCTAAATCTTGACTCCTATGATTGTTAGGATGCAAAGTGCCTGGCTGCCATTTTCCACCATGTAGGTGATTTTCTTCCTTTTAGCTATAAGCAGGACGTAACCTACAGACATCTCACCATCTCTCACGTTAGTTGGCCCAGAACCCAGAAGCGTGCTCTCTCTCTCTCTCCCTCCCTCCCTCCTTTTCTCTCCTCTCTCTCTCTCTCTCTCTCTCTCTCTCTCTCTCTCTCTCTCTCTCTCTCTCTCTCTCTCTCTCTCTCTCTCTCTCTCTCTCTCTCTCCCTCTACAACTTTAATAGGTCCAGTAGGCATAGAGACCTATGGCAGGACCAGAAGGAGTGCAATTATTAAAAATGTGCAATGCATGTAAGTGCCCCAGTGAGTTTCCTAATGAGCTGTTTTGCACAGCAAACTAATAAGAGTCCAAATAAAACCTACCCTATTGAAGCTCAAATCTTCATTTTCTCCACACCCCTAAGATTTCTCTGCTGGGGTTTGGAAACCCATGCAAATCACCAGAAGCATATGCAAATAAGCAAAGGATAGAAGCTGGTGCCTTCTGGATCTGTTTTCTATAGCCAATGGCCTGTGCACTCTCAAACAGCCTTACTCCCCTACGGCCTCCTGTTAATACATGCATGTGAATTATTTTTTGTTTTTATTTTTTTTTTGGGGGGGGAGGTCACACCTGGCAGTGCTCAGGGGTTACTCCTGGCTTTGTGCTCAGAAATCACTCCTGGCAGGTTCAGGAGACCATGTGGGATGTCGGGATTTGAACCACCGATCTTCTGCATGCAAGGCAAATGTGTTACCTCCATGCTATCTCTCCAGCCCCTGTTGTTGTTGTTGTTGTTTAACTCTACACTTTCTTTATAAACTGTAACAGTGTATATATCTCCCAATACTGTCATTTTTCTGTTTCCCTACTGTTCCTTAACCTGATTACATTGACTGCTGGGTAGGCACTTCTGGTCAGCCAAGCCATTTCTCTACCGATTAAATGCAACCCCAGATAGTATCTGAATCTTTTGAGCATCCATCCTCTAGATATTAGTTTAGTAAGCATGGCACAAAGTCAAGAACTAAATGAAAGGGCTCAGAGTCAAGGTAAGGAGAACAGGAATGACAACTGAGAGAAGTAGAAGAAAGCTACTAAGACCAACCTTATCTTCAAGAGATGCATCCAGCGCTCTGTCAGGCCTTATTTTTTTAGTTTCCATCTTCTCCTTCTGTCTCCATGGCCTCACTTCCAGTTTGTTTTTATGCCTTTCCAAAGTGACTCCACCCATATGACTCCTGAGAAATTCTAAGGTCACCTAAGATGGTAGACTGATGGTCACTGAATGGTAGCATAGATAAGATTTTGAGAGGTGGAATAATTAAGACTAGACCCAAATCTCAACTGCCATTGAAATAAGTAAGAGTTCAGACACCCACATGTCTAGGGTATGTCAAGTCCTAGGGTACCCCACATCATCAGATAATTTTCTATACCCCAGGTGAATATCTTCTCTAACAACTTATTTCTACAATTTTTATTAAAGAGTGTTAAATTCTACAGGCTAGAAGCAGTCTTCTGAGCTTTCTCCCAATCACCCTTCTTCCCTATTTCAGAAGCTGGTAGTAAGTCAATATTTTTGCCTGTGCTTTTTTGATGGACAGACTCTAAATTTGACTCCCTCTCCCTTTGAACTGGATTAATATGTTAGAGTGACTCACAAACTCAGAGAAAGATTTGACTTACAAAATTGTCAGTTCCTTATAAAAGCATCGAATCCAGGTCAGCCAAGTGGTAGCCATGTGTAGGACACTGTTTGGGAAAAGGGTGCAAGATTTCTGTCACCCCTTCAAACATGCCACTTCCTTCATGTACTAGTCTCAGGAAACTGCACCATACTGGGAGCTCCAAGGAATCTGATTGGGGGTTAATTTATGGAAATTTTCTTGTATATGATACATAAGAAAGTACAGGATTGGCCCTTCCTGGAGCAGGATTTTTAGCCGGCACTGGTGGGCAGCTGGCAGGCCTCCGCATGTGCCAGCGGCCTGTTAGCCCGGCCTAGGGTAGGGGGGCCCGGACCTGGGTCACCCGACCCAACTCTCCCCCATACCTCCGGATCTCCAGATGGGTTCCTGGAAGGAGCTGACGGGGCACCCTGGGTTTTCCCCACTCCCAGGCCGGACCCGGACACTGGCCTAGGGTGGGGCTTAAATCCCTGTCCTTCGGGCTTGGGAGGGTCTCTCTCCCTTCCTGGAGCAGGATTTTTAGCCGGCACGGGTGGGCAGCTGGCAGGCCTCCGCATGTGCCAGTTGCCTGTTAGCCCGGCCTAGGGTAGGGGGGCCCGGACCTGGGTCACCCGACCCCCCTCTCCCCCATTCCTCCAGATCTCCAGGTGGGTTCCTGGAAGGAGCTGATGGGGCACCCTGGGTTTTCCCCACTCCCAGGCTGGACCCGGACACTGGCCTAGGGTGGGGCTTAGGGGGTTGAGTTTGATCTGGTGGGTGGCAGATAGCTGCTCAGCTATACTCAGGCTGTCACTGGCGATTTCATACAGTCTACATTTTGCAAACCTCGCGGGGGCTAGTGCCCCCTGCGCGAACATATGCTCCTCCCAACCATCAGTACCCCAGATTTACCCTTCTTAACTTCAGTAACACATAGTTCTAATCTCTGACCTAAGACATACAGTAGATCTAACAAATCCCAGAACTATTTAGAAGAACACAAATTGAACACATATTGAACACATATATCTTTTGAATATTTTATAGGTATTTTCTTTAACTGATGTAACTCTCTATATATTCTTCTACCATGATGTTTCTATCCACTTTTCATCTTGTCTTTTCTTTGTAAGCTGTTCAGTAAGGATTGTTGTTGGAACTGTCCCTCAGTTTGATGCCTATGATTGAACTATGCCATGGAAATTGCTGGTCTTGTTCCTATTGCCTCCAGATGCACCAATAACGCTTCATGGCATTGATCCTTGTTTGCATAGACACATTAAAATGGGAAAACACCATACATACAGATAAGTTCTTATCTAATAAATCTCAGTACAATGTACCCTACACCCTGAACATTGATATAATGACCTGGCACAGGCCTCAGAAGAATGGGCATCCTTCATTCACGCCGGAAACAGGCAAGCTATCTACGAAACATCCAAGGTCTTTTATAGCAACAGCTGGAAGCAGTCCTCTACCAGGAAAGACTCTACCAACGGTCTGACATCGACCTCCTAAAAGAGACTTCCGTTTACACTGAGAAGACTTGACAACAACAATGACCTGCTCTACAGGACATGGTTCTCTCTAGTGCCCCTTAAGTGTGAGGTGAAACGAGAGGATGCTCTGCACCATCCTGCCTGCAATATGGGATATGCAGACTCCAGGATCTTTAATACAGAAGCATGATACCAACAACAGAGACTATGTGAGGAATGGAGGTGTATTGCCACTACAGAGGATGACTTGAATTGGACAAACTAGTTTGCCTGGAGCCTAGAGTCAGTCCTGTGCCAGGAAACTTCAGGGGTAGGGTCTCCTTGTATTTAGACCATAATTTGTCTTTCCATGTCCTTTATGTTTTGGTGGGCCTATGCAAACAAATGCCACTTTAATACCGTTTTTTACTATGTTCCCTTGACTCCAATCCTTAAGAAAAACAACCCACTAAAACTTTTGAGGTTAACTTAAACTAGTAAGCATGTGCATGGAACTAGAGAAATATACTTTGCCCTCAATGTTTAAGGAGTTACATAAGTCTAATGTCTTTAGATTATATTGTGTGCTGCTAAGAAATAGTATGTACTACAACTGGGGATTTGAGGGACAAAGTAATTGTATTGTACATGGGTTCAGTTTTGTTTTTCTTAATTTTCTTTGGCTGAAAGTTCAAGACTGGGATATCATCGATGGGACTACCGAGAATTCTGTTTATGGGTGATTGGGCTTCCACTGTAACTTTACCCTGTCCTCTTTCTTTGCATCTTTGTTGTCATAATTAAAATAAAAAAAATTAAAAAAAAAAAGAAAGTACAGGATTGGCCACTACCAAAATATTCAACCTCTAGGTTCTTGAAGCTAGGGGAATAAATATTCCATCTTTCTGGTTGGTTCATCTAGCATCCAATACCCACCTTACGGTACTTTTCCAAAAGCCACGTCATTCACCAAACAAGACATCTTTAATCTTTCTCTTCACTCATGCTAGAAATGGGAAGATCATAGATGTCTTTCTATAAATGACAAAATCACACGCAGTAAATTTGGTTTCATCATCTGTTAAGATGAAGGTAACATTTAAATCAGATCATGCATATAAATATGAATGATTTGTAGACTTGCAGTTTTACTTACTTTTCACCCTCCTGCCATCTGCTTCACCTTGACCACCTCATTTTCAGTTATTAAGCTTGTTTTTCGTGGCTGATTTGTGAGTTTCTCAAGAGCACAGAGAATTTATTATCTACAGATATTGTTCAAATAACAATATACTAAGCACCCAATGAGCACTTGTAGTGTTTCAAAGTATATAAATAGTATATTAATAAATATATTAATGAGTGTGTAGGGGAGAGAACTGATGTGAATAAAAAATGGAATGTACTACTAATTGGGTGGTTATACGAATATATATTCATATGATCAACATATAGATGAATATTTACAACTGTGTGTGCATTTATATATTTATATCTTGTTAATGTATAGGTGAATATATTCATATATATGAGGCTAAATGCATGAATGAATTGTTCTATCCATGAGTGGATTAGGAAATTGATGAATAAATGAATAATGAACTAGATGAGCGAATGACTAGAGATGGGAATGTTTGGGGAGAATGAAAATCGAATGAAAAGACCTATGTGTGAATGAAACATTACTGGCCCCAGCTGGACATGGAAGGAAACTGGACCCCACTTTGGCCAAGAAGAATCATTCAAAACACATAGCATTGGGGGAAATTTGTTGCCGAGAGACTAAGAGATAGACAAAGTAAAGATTGTTTTTCTGGAATTTGAGGAAGATTAAAAAATAATTGAATATTTAAGATTTGCTATGTCCAGATACACCGGAGACACAAAGGTAAAAAGACAGGGAAGCCTAGAGAAAAAGGGAAAAGAAGGTTCCCTATCATGATTATGGAGATGACAGGAATTGACTGAGGTTGAGGATTACGTGGAGTGAGATTTTATTTGTTCTAATTTTCTTAAATATCAAGTTTCAAGTGTTACTTGGTTTTTGGTATATAGTTAAAGTTACAGTAATATTCATCATTTTATTCCCCCTGTCTAGAGTATGCATTGGTCCCTCTTTAATTTCTTTCTTGAATTCCCAAGTAGCCCAAGAGGGATTGGGCAAGAGGGAACCTCACTTCTTTTTTACTCACTTGATTGTTTAGGTTTGTCTTCTCTTTTTTGTTGTTGTTTGTTCTGTTTTTTTGGGCTACACCTGGCGGCACTCAGGTTACTCCTGACTCTGTGCTCAGAAATTGCTCTTGGCAGGCTCGGGTGATCATATGTATGTCGGGGATTGAACCTGGGTTTATCCCAGGTTGGCTGCATTCAAGGCAAACGCCCTATTTCTATGCTATCGCTCCAACCCCTGTGATCTCTTTAAAGGATTTGAGATAAGAAGCAATAAGTTATAAGAATGAGGTTTAATTTACAGCACATGGGGCAGGTTTTATTTTAAATTTGATAATGAAGTGCTTCTAGAACTCTAATAAAATCACTACTAAGTAGGTAAAGGGACAAAATTGAAAATAGGGGAGAGCAGGATTCTGCTGGTGTGTGGAGGAAGAGATGGTCATGAGGGGAGAGTAAGCCTAGAAAGTCCTACAGCCTGAGCATAGTCTTGCCGAGCTCCTTACACGTAGTGGTGAGCAGTGGCATGGTGCCTCAGGGCAGTTATGCACTGAAGAGTCGCCTGTGTTTTCTCTCTGGGCATTCTGTGAAACTGTCAAATAAATGTCTTGACACTAAAGAATAATAACCCTTATAAGCAGTTACTGTCTTGAAAATAATCAGAGATACCTAAAGGAATAAAAGACAACTCGACAATCATAAAGCAAACAAAAGAAAGACACATCCAAATTTTCAACTCAGATTTTCCAAAAGACCTGGTTACTTTTATTTTGTGTTCCAGAAGAGATCTTTTCTTTCTTTCAAATTGTGTATAGGTGTGTGTGTGTGTGTGTGTGTGTGTGTGTGTGTGTGATCAAATTCAGGGTCTTATACATGAGAAGCTAGGATCATCTTCTGAACTATTCCCCCAATCCAGAGTCTATTCTTTTTCATTTTGGGGGGGGGGTCCACACCCGGCTGCACTCAGGGGCTACTCCTGGCTATCTGCTCAAAAATTGCTCATGGCAGGTATGGGGGACCATATGGGATGCCGGGATTTGAACCACATTTGGTCCTGGGTCGGCCACTTGCAAGGCAAACACCCTACCGATGTGCTATCTCTCTGGCCCCAGAGTCTATTCTTAAATAGTGGTGTTGTCTTTTTAGAGTTCTCAATTCAACATCAAGGCCTGAGTTCTTACCACTCAAAGTAAAATGGAAAACCAACAACAAAGGGTGCTTCCTGGGAACTGTGAAAAATGCAGAGTTGGCCTTTCCTCAGAAGCCTCCAAGAACTCCACAAAAATTGTAATTAGCTCCTGCAGGTGAGTCATAGGTAAATTAATTGAGAAACAACTGGAATAGACCAGGGATACCTACTGTAGACTCCCAGAACTGGTAGCATCAGCATCTCCCAGGAAGTTGGTAGAAATGCTTTCTCATAAACAAAATTAGGATGATAAAGTGTCCAAATGATGGAGATAATGACAGTGGGACATCGGTCCCAACGGGAAACTGAAAAATCATCATCTAAAAGTGTGCCTTTCCTTCTTGCTCAAAAATCTAGAAACATGGCAGGGTCCTCCCATGCTTTTATGATGTCTGAGCTTCTTGGCTGACATCTCCATGACCCTTTGAATGCTTCTTTACAAAGCAAGGCTCGGGGCGTGCAGCTTCTGACTCTGTCCCTGGAGGCAGGTACTTTCTACCTGTGCTCAATGACTACTCTTCATCCAGGTTCAAAGGTCACTCTCACCCACCTAACACAGCTTGAAAGGAAAGTAATTTGAATTAATTTGGCAAGTGGAACATCACATGTGACATGACTCAATATTTTGCCTGAACTCAGATCCATAACCTTGACTCCATCTCCTCCGTCCACTATTTTGTAATTTTGTCAGGAGAAGCTATCAAGTTGTCCAGGATGATTTGTTATGCACAAATGTCCAGCAGTTCTTATCACTCACTATTCCATTTATCTCTAGAATGCTTACAGATTTTTGCTAGGCACTTTCATCCAATTATTTTCCTAAACATTGACACAAGGCTTACTGGACAGAGATTTTCAGGATTAGTGCTCATTGACCTTTCTGAAAGATGAGGTCTGCATTTACTCAGTGTCACTGCTACCTGCCCACTTCTGTACAGACCCTACAATGCTCATCAGGTGACCATCAACACTACCAGCCCAAACACCCTCTCACAAACAAACAAACAAAAGACATAAAAACATCCTTGCCACCCTCTAGCTCCTGGCTATTAATTAAAGACAAGCAGCTTCATACTCTCCACTCCCCAGTCAGATCATGCTGTCCGCCCTCAGCACTCATGAGGTCATGCGTGGGCAATGACATTGGCACCAGTGTCCTCGAAGACTATGTGTGTGCCCCTGTGTTGTGAAAGGTGTGACGTTTTAAAGCCTATTCTAGTCCTGGGTGTCCCTGAGCTGCTCCTGCTTAGAGATGGAGAAGACAAATAAACCTCAAGTCCTAGCTTTTGTTTTTATTTTTGTTTTGTTTTGTTTTTCTCTTTCTTGGCTTCTGTGAATGGATGCAACAGAATAGGGAAAGATGTGCAGGTCTAAAGGGATATTGCATCCAGTTTCTAAAGCCAAACACACATAACGAATGGGCCCACATTAAATTAATTTCATTGATTTTTTTTTTCTTCCTGTGCTTTGAAATCTCAGTGTGTGGAGGTTATAATTGGGCTGTTTATTATCAGCTGCCGAGGGACCCAGCAGAATGTGTCGTCTCCGGGGCCTGGAGCTCCTTGTTTACATATCACCCTTCAGGCCCAAATAACAGATAGTCCTCCTGGCCGGTCTGAGTCCCTTTCCATTCCTTTTTATTATGTGTCCCCGCAATTCTATTACCTGCTCACAGTCTCAGTGACTCAGCCCCAGTGGCTGCAGTAATGATGGCTTTCAGAGCTCAGCTAATGACGCAGGCATCGAGGTGTCTCTAGGCCCCAGAGCCAGCGGAATCTCAATTTAGCCCGACTGCAGATCGTGGGCCATGCATTATGCATGAGCGCATGCCCCTTGAGTGTGTCCAGAAGCGTGTGCGTTTGTCAGAGGGAGGGAGGAGACGCACATTGAGACCCAAGACCTTGCAAATCAGCGGTCACAGGGAGGAAAATGAGATGCCTGATGGTGCAGAGTCCACGGCTGGGGAGATTGACAGGAGAGAAGGACCTTTAAGTCCTTAACTAGGTAGTGGCTGACATCTTCAAGGAAGACAGCAAGTGCCAGGGGCTATTGGGGGCCAATGAGATCGGGCTTAGGGGGCAATTGGGTTTGATTGCCTGCACTGCCTGGTTCTTTCTTGGCCTAGGGGCCAAGCAGATAGGAGTTAGGGGCACCAGGGTTTGGTTGCCAGCTGGTCCCTTCCTCCCCAGCATCGTGGTCTATGGACCAGGTGGTTCCCGGTACCTCAAAGCCCCAGATGATCAGTGCATCCTCAGGCTCTAGTATTGAGCTATCAGGCCTAATGGACTTAATATTGCTAGGATATCGGATATGGGATATCGGATCATTGCTTAGGAACTCCCACCCTCTCTTTCCCTACCCTCCAGGAAAATAAGAGTTAGATCCTGGGGTGGGGGAGATGATTGGGAATCAAAGCCCAAAGCTGGTCATCTAGAGCTAATGAATAGCTCTAATGAATTATTGGGATAAGAATCTGTTGAAAGGGTTGGGTGGGTTCCTGCAAGGGAAGTTGCCAGTGCTAGGTGAGCACTGTCCCACCACAGAAGATGGTCAGTTCCATGTTTGTCATTATTACTTAGGATGCCCACCTCCTCTCAGAAGGGAGTTTCTCCTAAGGTTGGCTCTAGGCAGCTTGCCTGTGTGAAACCTGGACACCTTTCCCATTCTGATAGCTATGAGTGAAAAGGAGTGAGTTCCAGAATTGACACAGATATGTGTCCTGGTTCCACTTTAAAGTCATTATTGCAACCTTGAGTGAACTTCTTCTTGACGTCAGTTTACCACACTCCCATACACAAGTGATGAACTGGGCAGGCAATACAGTACAGTATGTAGGGTACTACTAGACTTGCATGATGCTGACCTGGATTCGATCTCTGGCATTCCATATGGTCCCCTAAGAATGATCCCTGAGCAGAGATCAAGTAGTAAGCCCTGAGCACAGACAGGTGTGGCCCCCAAACAGTAAGTAATTATAATATTATTATAATTATGTTTAATTATAGTTATTCAATTTAATTTTATAATTAAATAATTATAATAAATAGATAAAGCACAAAGGTGAATAGGAGGGGGAATAGAGCAGATATCTTGGAAGAATATGAAGTCCCATGTGGGCTTTAGGTGGTGGAAGACTGAAAACTGAGAACCATTTTTGGTACAAGTGTACAAAGTATATTCATGTACAAGTGTCCTCAACATAGATATGCCTATGAAAAAGGTAAGAGAACCCATTGCCCAGTCTGTATCCTGCATGTGACAGATATCCCGATTGAACCATGAAATCTAACAACATCCATGGAAGGAGTCAGAGAAGCAGAGTGTCAGCGACTGCTCTGCTCTTGCTCTAACTGATAGATGAAAGTAGGAGGAGGGGATATAGAGGAACCTTGAAAGGTGAGGATATCCTGACTTGGACTATCTAGGACTAGAGGTCTGATGTTGAAAAACATATTGACTTATTGAGTCTCTGGATGGAGGTGGATGATGGTGAGACGGAGGGATGGAGAGGCCTTTCTCTGCCAGCATGGGCCACGCGTCTGCATCCCCTTCCAGCCCGAGTCTCAGGGTGGCAGCGAGGAAATGATCCACAGGCAGTCAGGTTTCAGGAGACATGAAGCTTTATTAAGGTCCTACCCACCATGTGTGGCCTTAATCTTAAACCTTTTAAGCAGTCTATTTCAGCCATCCAGCATCTCAAACCTGTTTCCTATCTTCCATGTTGCTTAGTTCAACCGAGCCTCCTTGCTGACTTTCCTGAATCCCCTTTTATGCCCCTGAGACAACCCCTTTGTTCTTCCAAAGATCTCTCCCAGAAATAGGCTGGTCTTACCATCAGGTAATATTACACTGGAAGATGGGGGGTGGGGTGGGGTAACAGTCTGATTCAAGGGGAGGAAAATGCTTTGACTGTCAGATTTTAACTATTAGAGAACATTTACCTTGCATAGTTGGTGATGTTTGGGGAGGCTTTTAATGTCTATGAACCTGAGTTTTTAAGCTGTAAAATAGGACCATAATTTGGACTGCTCTGGAGATGATGGGGATGTGAAGTGAGATGTACCCATCATGACCTACTAATCGCAAAGCAGACTAGCTTTACTGCAAGCTATCTCTTTTCCCCTCTTCTTTCTTCTGAATTCAGAATCCTGCCCCTCATTCCTGTGATTTAGAACCTGCCTTGGAGTGAGACCTGGTCTCACCTCTCAGAAGCTCTAAAATCCAGTAAAACTGGCCTTGATCAGTCCACGTTTCTATTGCCTCAGATTTGGGGACCCAAGACTTGTGCAGTGGGAAACTAGGAGAATCGTTCCAAAGACATATGGTCCCAGAGGATAAGACAAATTTAGGCGTCAAATTCCTAGTTCCTAGAGGAAAAGCATCAGGATGAAAATAACACAACTTACTGGGTTCTCTCAAAACAGGTGTTTAGAAATAGGAAGAGGCCCAATGTCCAAATCTGGTTTCTAAAGTGGGCACTTAAATCAGGAACCTGTCTAACATTCTTTATTTTCTATCCTTTTTTTTTAATTGGCAATTTTTTCCTTGGTATGCTTTTAATTCTTTTTAATTTTTTAAATTTTTTGGTTTTTTGGTCATACTCAGAAGCGCTCAGGGGTTACTCCTGGCTCTATGCTCAGAAATCGCTCCTGGCAGGGACCATATGGGATACTGAGAATTCCAACCATCGTCCTTACTGCAAGGGCAAACGCCCTATCTCCATGCTATCTCTCCGACCCCTGGATGCTTTATTTTTATAAATTAATTATTTAATGGAATCACCATGAGATACACAGTTATGAAGTTTATTTTAATTGAGTTTCAGTAATTTAATATACTATACCCTTTACCAGTGGACATTTCCCACCACTAATTTCCCCAGTTTTTCTTTTTTCTTTCTTTTTTTTTTTTTTTTGGCCACACCCGGCCATGCTCAGGGGTTACTCCTGGCTGTCTGCTCAGAAATAGCTCCTGGCAGGCACGGGGGACCATATGGAACACCGGGATTCGAACCAACCACCTTTGGTCCTGGATCGGCTGCTTGTCAAGGAAACACCCGCTGTGCTATCTCTCCGGTCCTTTCCCCAGTTTTTCTCCTACTCTTTCTCCTGCTGTCTCTATGCTGAGCAAAAATAGTTAAAATGTTGTAATTCTGAGGCCACAGAGAGATACTACAGTGGATAAAGCACTTGCCTTGCACATGGTTGACCTGGGTTTAATACCATCACGCCATATGGTCCCCTGAACCCACCAGGAGTGATTCTTGAGTATAGAGCCAGGAATAAATCATGATAATCATCGGTTTATTATGTGGTGGCCAAAAACCAAACAAACAAATAAATTGTTGAGCTTTATTTTTAACAAAAATAACTTATTAAAATGTGCTAGCTTCTAGGAATGCCTCAGACAATCTTGAAATACTCTCTACAGTATTTGTAATGTAGATGTATTTGGACTGTACATTTTATGATTAACAAACAAGAGTCCCAGGTGCTGCCTTGAACTCTGACCCAGAAACCTATGCATTTTCTTTGACTGGAATTAGGTTCTGATGTTGGTCACCATGGTGAGGCTGCTCACCAACCACATCATTTGATGCAGGCAGCAGAGTGGATCTTGGGGATGATATTTGAGTAGAAATATAGTCCTGGCAAGGGCTAAACATTTTGACCTGTAGAAAACCTTTGACTGGTAGAATCTTTCGAAGGGAAGTTTCATGGTAAAACTCAGATTACAAATTCATTGATTCAATTAGAGACTTGACTTTTGCCTCCCCTTAACATGGCTTCTTTGCTCTTAGCAAAGCTAATCTTTGTGGCTCATGGTTCTCTCGTTGTATTAATCATCACTTTCCTTAGGTCTGCTGGGAATCTAGGATACTGTGGCTCCAGAGTAAGGGGACTACTTAGTGTCATTCATCAGTGAATGGCATAGAAGCCAAACTATCAGAATGGACTTTAGAGCTAGCAGACAACAAAATAAGTCTTGATTCATGAGTCCCAGCGGGGTCTCAGCCCTGAGACAGTGCCCTCTGGTCTCTCCCTAAAACTTATATTTCCTCTTATCCTGGCTGCTGTCTTGATTGTCTAAGTCTCTTGATTGGACTATTCCAGTTGGATATGATCTCCACCATTATCCATAGTTCTGTACTGGTCTTAGAACTTCCCCCCTCACCCAAATTTGGCCTTCCTTCTTCAATTCTTGGAGAGGCCTCAAATGAAGAAGATATATATTTGCTTCTATATTCTCTCAACTTATACAGCAATTAAATAAGTGATTCCAGAATATCTGATTATAAGGACAATCAGCATGAAGGCTACTTAGATCCACCCATTTATTTAATTCATAGGGTCCTCTGTGGTGCTGGTCTTTTTTTGTAAAACACTAGAAGCAGAATCATGAATTACATATGATATTTGACCTCTAGGTAGTGAGATCAATGGAAAAATGTAAATCTAAGAATAATTACAGTAGAGTAGAGTGTTTATAGATATAAATTCATATGTACTCTAGTGGATCAATTCAATATGGGTTTGCAGAATATAACCACCACTAAATTGCACTGCTGGAGTCTGGGGCCACATGATTCTGCGCTGCATCATCTCCTTTGCCACCACTTTCTCCTCATTTCTACAGGTGAGAAAGTAAGCACCTAAAGGGGCGATCCATGTGGCATGCGTAAGTTAATGCTTGGAATGGCATTTTTTTCCTAGTCCGAACTCTTTGGCCCTTCTGTTCCTTTATCACTAACTATCTGCTGCTGGTTTTAGTGTTGTGATAGGAGGTCCCCCCCAAACTGAGGGACTCCTGATGTAAGCCAGGCTACATGACCATATTTCTAATAGCTGATGCCTGGATTGAGTTTTTGCTTTATTAATTTGTATTTTTTTATGTACCAGAGTTCAAACCCATGTCCCATGCATGAAAGACAACTGGTGTTCTACTAAGCCCCATCTCCAGTCCCTAAATCGAGTCTTAAAGGTGAGTGGTTAGGAAAAAAAAATGCTAGATTTCCAGACAGTAAGATCATCAGCAAAAAGCAGCAATATTAATAAATAAATAAATAAATAAAATTCTCTGGCTTTGGTCTCTCTGGAACATAGAGGTCAGTCTTTGAGGGAGGAGGAAGAGACATCAGGGGCAATGGAATCCTGAAATCTGTTCTCTCCTTCCTTGAAGGATATCTTAACTGGCAAATTGGTTTAGGAGAAAACTAGGATGGAAATAAATGAAACTGTTCTTGGAGGGAAACCTGCAAAGAAGCTTCCCAAGAACTTTGTTCAGAGGAGTCTTTGTTTTTTCCATAGGGAACTCATTACTACCTGAACAACGCCCAGGCAAGGACACCTGGGCTGGGAAATGAGATGTGAATAAACTGGAGAGAAAGATGGGAGCATGGAGACTGGAAACAAGGCCCCTCAGGAGCTCAAAGTCTGGAGTTGTTTATCCTAGAGAAGCAAATGTGTTGGGGCTGGAGAGCTAAAATCAATGCTCAAAGGCAAGAAAGAGCCTGTAGGAAAGAGCATGAGTTGTGGAATCAGGTGGGCTGCAAGCCCCAAGGAAATGATGATATCATCTCACTGGGACCTGAGTTCCTGAGCAAAGAGGGAAATTCTGAGCTCTAGGGAGCACTACCTAGGCACTAGAAAGATATCTGGTCCTCTAATAAAGTTGCAATGCCATTGATGGGAGGAAAAGTGCCTGCCAAGATGGGAAGGAATTTCTTTGTTGGAGAAATGTAATTTCCACATGTTTGTGTTAAGGTCAAAGTTTCCAAAAACCTATTGAGGACATTAAGAATGGGTTACTTACTGTACCTGTACAGAATGCTCTACTATAATGGGCTGCTGGGTTAAAGCTGTGACCCCACAATAGGGGGCTGGAGAGAGAAGGGTGAGTATTGTATCCATGTCTGCCCTCAGATTGACTCCATCAGCATCCTTCCCTCTACCCTGGGCCAGGGGTCTCAAGAATGAAATCCCACCACATGCATGCTGGGACTCTTGCCCCTTTTTGAGGTTTCTTGTAATCAACACCAATAGAGAGCATTTGGGGCTCTCCTTCCCAACCCTCAAGTGGACTATTTTTTTTTGATGTTATTGGGGCTTGGGATCTCACCTGACTTTGTCCCTGGCTTAGTCTGGGCTCAGCACTCAGGGGTACTGTTGACAGATTTGGGAGGACCATACGGGTACCAGGAATCAGACCTGGGTCAGGTATGGGTGCAAGGGAAGCATCTTCTTTATTATTTATCTCCAGTCCTGCCTTTCACTACCCTTCACCATTGTCCTGATTTTCATCCCATCTTCGATTCTCCTTATATGGCAATCCTTCTCCATTCTTCAGGCACTGATGTTTTAAAATACTCTTTTTTTAAGTGTGTTTATTTTAAACTTGATTGATTGGTTGGTTGGTTGATTGGTTGGGTTATTGGGCCACACCAGCAGTGGCTCAGGGGTTACTCCTGGTTCTGTACTCAGATATCACCCCTGGCAGGTTGGGGGACCATATAGGATGCTGGGAATCAAACCAAGTCCCTCCCCAGTACAGCACATGCAAAGGCAATGCCTTAACCGCTCTGCTATCTCCCTGGCTTCTGTTTTAAAATACTCTTTTACTAAAACAATTTACACCTTCCTGCACCCCTTCCTCTTCCAGAGTGGATTCTTCTCTTCACCACTGTTCTCTAGTGTTCCCTTCCTGTACTATTCCCCACCCTCTGACAGTAGTAACTCTTCCTATTGGGTCTCATGTTCTTCATTACAATGATCTTGACTATTTGCTGTTTCCCTACTATGTTTCTTTCCTCCCTCCCTGCCCTCCCTCCCTCCCCTCCCTCCCTCCTTCCTTCCTTCCCTCCCTCCCTCCTCCCTCCTCCCTCCTCCCTCCCTCCTCCTCCTTCTCCTTCCTTCCTTCCTTCCTTCCTTCCTTCCTTCCTTCCTTCCTTCTTCTTCCTTCCTTTCTTTCCTTTCTTTCTTTCTTTCTTTCTTATCTTTCTTTCTTTCTTTCTTCATTCTTTCTTTTCATTTTGTTGTTGTTGTTTTGGTACTTGGGGCCACACCCTGTGACTCTCAGGGGTTACTCCTGGGTTTGCGTTCAGAAATCATCCCTGGCTTGTGAGACCATATGGGAACGCTGGGGGGATCAAACCACTGTCCATTCTAGTTAACTCATGCAAGGTAAATGCCCCTACCACTTGTGCCATCACTCTGGGCCCTCCTACTATGTTTCTGATGTCCTGATTATGAGAGGCATCCAGTTCTATTTTTAACTCATTACTTTAATATTTTTAGTCGATACCCAGTGATGCTCAACCCTGGATAAGTCAAAATGCAAAAACAAACACCTTTTCCAATGTCCTAGGGCTCTAAAAGGTCCATTTAAAAAATGTAATATTTTTATTAAAATAATTGTGATCTACAAAATCCTTCATAGTTGGAATTTTAGGAATACAATGAGTCAGAGACCTTCCCACCTCCAGTGTCAACCTCCTTCCACCAATGGCCCGAGCAATGCATTCCATACTACCATACTTTGCTTCCTGGCCCTGTCAGGAGTAATAGGCTTTTTGAGTTTAAATTGCTTAAATTTAGGTCCTTCAATTCTATTATTATTGACTTTGGCTTGAATATTTAGTTTTGTCCTTATTTATTTTCCCAGCCAATGCATTTGAAACCACTTGGCCACTGACCCCACACTTTCTTTGGTCCCATTTTTTTACATCTGTGTAGATCTTGTTTTCATTTCTAAGTTTCAGTCTTCCCTTTTTATTCCGTTGGAAAGAAAATTTATGGACCCATCAGACCAGGAAGGGTGCAATTTTCTGAACCATCTTTCTGCATAACTGTCCCTGCCTTCTGCTGTTGGCAGAGAAATATGGCCGCCTTCCACTTCCAATGCTCATCCCATCCTTTCCAGTCTTTTAAGAAGTCTGATGTCATCTGCTACATTTCTGCTTTTAACTGGAATGTTTCCCTTTCTCTCAGCCTTTGCTGTGCTCATTTCTCCCACCCACTCAACCTCTCCCCACACTGATTTGCTTTCAGCTCTCACTGTCTTCTATTCACAGCCAGCGTTCTAGAGAGAGCTGTGCTAATGGATCCCCTCCCTCACTTCCCACTTATCTCTCCACCCCTCTGCAGCCAACTCTGTTTCTTTCACACCACCGAGAAACTATTCCCCTTGAGACTAAATGGACTCCTCTTCAAGGTTATTTTACTCTTCCCCTTCACTAACTCTTTTCTTTAAAAAAAAAATGTGTTTGAAGGAAGGGGACTTTGAGTCATACCCTATGCTCTGTGGTTACTCAAAAGTTGGTGATTAGAATCACTTCTGGTGGTGCTTGGTGGAACTAGGCAGGGCCAGAGGTAGAAACCATGGGCTCCTGCACATGGTTTTATTTTAATCCTTGGAGCCCTGTTTCCCAGCCTCAAGTGTTTCCTTTAGCTTTTCCATGGTTCATTCTCAAAACTGTTGGTTCTGCAGCAAAGCCCTATAGTTCTTGCACCTTCACAGCACTCCCTATCTTCTGGGCTGGATCCTGAGTGCTCCCACACTTTCCTCATTTGTGTTCCGCTAGGCATTTTTAGTCTCAGCATGAGACTTTTTTCAAAGCTGATGACAATGTACCCAAACCAAGCAGAACGCTCCCTAACAAGCAAACTTATTTCTGAATTCTAAACTCACCTTTTTGGTCACCATCCCAGATGTAGAAAAAAAAAAACATTTTTATAGAAATCTTTATTTAAGGCACCATAATTGTAAGCATATTCATAATTGGGTTTCAGTCATAAACAGAATACTCCTCCTTCCAGGTGTAGAAATTAAAAAAAGTTAGATGAGATTGTTGTGAGAGCGTGTAGGAAGCAGAAAGATCCAGGTCAAATTATTTATAAGAGGGTGTAACCCTTTCCACAAATTTCTTTTTTTTTGGTATAACCTCATCTTTTGGTATGTAAAAGCCCACCTGAATTACAGAGCATTCCCCCACCCTGGTGGGTGGGTTTGGGATAATAGAGAAAGAGTCTGGCACATAGGCAGCACATGGCAGAGAGAGCTGACTCCAGTGAATATCTTTTCTGACTGCCGTGTATTATTTCTGAACCACTACCTTGCTTCCTCAGTCCCATTGGCTTAAGGGGTTAGAAACACTGTGACTGGGGCATTCTCACCCAACTCATGAACTTTATTTGTTTTATTTTTATTCTACAAGCGGGGATAAGAAAGTAAGGAGATGACTCAAAGGACTGGAGTATTTTTGCTGCATATGAGCATCTTGGGCTTGATTTTTGGTACCTCCATAGTGTTCTTGGCAGTGCTTGAATAAACTCCTAAGTACCCAGCCGGAAGTAGCCCCAGAACCAACAGTTATGTCCATCCCCTGAAAAACCATACGGTCAGTTGAGATTCCAAAAGAGCCCAACATGTATGAAAATGAAAATTGGATGAGAATGTGAACAGTGTGAGAAGGACAAATATTGTAGAATGAACAGGAGTGATGAATAGGATGAGAGGTGAGCAATTGGAATTAGTAGAATAAATCCTTTTCAGATGCACCCAGCAGTGCTCAGGGATAATTTTCTGACTTTTCTCAGGCAGGAATCACTCATGGCAGGATCCTAAGACCATACGGGATGCTGGTGATCAAACCCAGGTTGCCCTAGTGCAAGGCAAGTGCCCTACCCACTGTACTATCACTCTGGTCTGAATACATCCTTTTTACAAAGGGATTTTTCCAGAAAAGGGAGACCAAACTGGCAGACTAAAGTGACCACACAACATCATTGACTTCTTCTTCAGTAACTCCTATAGAGTTTTAAGTGCTTGCCTTCAGGTTCCTGGTTTTTTTTCTGCTGCCAATTTGTTTTCTTCTTCCAAAGAAAGGGCTAGGCAAATAGATGTCTCAGAACTTTCACCCTGAACATAGCACCAGAACCTATTGCCCAGGGGCTTAGGAAGTTCTATAAATTGACTATCAGATTTAGTCATTGACTGATTTTGGTTTGGAAGCTACAACTAGGGTGCTCAGGACTTACTCCTGGCTCTGTGCTCAGAAATCACACCTGGAAGGACTTGGAATACCTACCATATGGGTTGCTAAGGTTTGAGCATCAGTTGGTCGTGTGCATGGCATGGGCCCTACTCACTGTGCTATCTCTCCAGCCCTAAACTGATTTTTGGAGCTCGAGGGTTTTCTTCCCCCTCTCTCCTTTCCCAACTGCCTTCCTCTCAAGCTGCTCCTTAACTCTCCTCCTTGTAATGACTTCTCCCACTGTGACCCACGATAACTGGGAATGGCACCTGTGACCCTCCTGGCTCCAAAGACAGCTGTACATGTCAGGGACCGGGGGTGGTGGTGGTCTGAACAGGATTCCCCATGAACTTCTCTCCCTGTGCCTTACATATAAGGGAGAGAGGATGCCAGAAAGAAAGGCCTGTGCACTGTCATCAGGTCTTTGAAGAATCCTCACGTTCTTATTTTGCAGAGCTGCTCGGTTCCTAGACACTCTCTTTATTAGTGTCTCCTTGTTACTGTGCTATTAGGAGCTGTCAGCTCCTCCGCTCCTAATGCTCTCCCCTGCTTTGAAATGTTTTGTCAGGCCTGCAGATGCCTCGAGAACAGGGGCTCCAAGTTCAGTGGATTGTCTCTTACAGGCACCTTCCAAGCCTGTCTCTGGGTGGCATGATAATTAAACCCCCCACAATCACCCTCTCCTCGCAGAGACTAGGGTGCCGGGCGTCTGCAGAGCAGCCTGCAACCGTGCACAGGGCTGAAGGGATGCAGGGCTGGTGGTGGGGATCAGGGGCCGCTCCGTCACTTCCACAGACTGGGCTGTTTCCATTGTCTGGCCACCATCTAAGCACGCACATGCGTCTGCCTGTGTGGGTGGAAGGAGTCTGTCTGAGCGACTTCAGTGTGGTGAAACACGAGCAATCCTGCTAAGCTTAGTTGAAAGATCTGGTCAGCTTTCTGGCATGAACTGGGCTATAACTCATCTATTTAGAAAAGCTGCTCATGACAGATGGTTTGAATATGCAGAAAGAGGACACAGTCCAGAAGAGGGAGTTGTCAGGCTTGGGAAACCTGCCCCTGGGTGACCAGAGAAGGTTTGGCAGATAGATGATCTCCTTTTCTTTGGGGAGCCGAAAAGATGGGTGTTATGGTAAAGCCCACAAGCCCCCCAGTGTTTGGCTAAGATTATATTGCTGGGGAGAGCCACCACTGCTGGGATAGCTACTTAAGACCCCCATTGCCTCTGGGTGGGCAGAGTTCCAGCACCTCCCATTTTAAGGTCTGTTATTTTCTTATCTCATTTGTATTTAAACATATTTTGTAGTGTTTAAGTGCCCTGGCTATAGTACTTTGAGTTTGCTTGGTTTTGTTCTGTTTTGGTTTTTGGGTCACACCCGGCAGTGCTCAGGGGTTACTCCTGCCTCCGTGCTCAGAAATCGCTTTAGGCAGGCACGGGGGACCATATGGGATTTGAACCAATGACCTTCTGCATGAAAGGCAAATGCCTTACCTCCATGCTATCTCTCCGGCCCCGAGTTTGCTTGGTTTTGATGAGCCAAATTCCTATACCATCCTCACAACTCTAGTGCCAAAACAGTTTTGTCTACCCATTTTTCCTCATTGCTCCAGAGGGTTTTTTTTTTTTTGATTGTTGTTGTTTTTGTTTTGGAGGGCACACCCAGAGGCTCTCAGGGTTTACTCCTGACTCTGCACTCAGAAATCACTCGTGGCAGGCTTGGGAGACCATATGGGATGCCAGGAATCGAACCTGGGTCTGTCCCGGGTCAGCTGCATGCAAGACAAATGTCCTACTGCTGTACTATCTCTTCAGTCTCCAGGGTTATTTTCTTGTGATTGACTTGAGTGTGTGTTTGTGTATCTCTTTAAGTATCTGCATAAAAATGTTGGTGGAAATGTCTTGTATTTGTGATCATACATATGTGTATGTGCAACAATGAATATTTGCTGTGAGAAAAGGAGAGTAACACTCATTCCAGTTGGATTGACACTTGCATCTCAACCCTGAGATTTAGCTTTGGGACATGAGCCTTGCCCCTGCTGGTTTGAAGAACTGATACCAAAGGGAGAGGGAGAGAAGGAGAAAGGGAGAGAAAGAGAAAGATTAAGATGCAGAGCACATGCATTGCCTGCAAAGTGGACCAGGTTCCATTCCTGCAACTTCATGATCTCCTAAGCACCTCCGAGAGTGACCCTCATACACTCAACTGCGAGTAGCCCCTGAACACTGCTGGGTGTGGACCACAAATATAATAGCAAATAAAATATGAAATCTCTATACCAGTGACTATTCATTTGAGTTTTGTTGCATTAAATAATTAATGATGGCGTTGGATGGTGAAGGATGGAGGCCTTTGTTCTTAGGCCCCGGCCACGTGGCTTCATCCCCCATCAACCGGCGGGTTTGGGGTCCAGAAAAGTGACGGGTATTGAACTCACTCACAGGCAGGCATCAGGAAGCATCAACTTTATTCATACTCTATCCACCACATGTGTGTGGCCTATATCATAACCTTTCAAGCACAGCCATTCTTAGCTAGCCCTGCATCTTAACTCCTGTCAGCCATCTTCCCTTTGACCTCCATGCTGCCCAAAGACCAAAAGGGCAAAAGGCAAAAGGCCCTAATCCCCTCTCCCCAAAACCTTATCTACCTTTTCCAAGACCCCTCCCAGGAAATGGGCGGGGTCTTGCAGGTAAGGTCAAGTTACCTGGAGGGATGAGGCTTCAGAGTCTGTCATGCCCTAGGCTCTGTTTTCAGAACCTCTAGTGTGTTTTCTTTGAAAAGCTAGAGTGATAGTACAGCAGATAGAGCTTTTGCCTTACATGTATGTGATCTTGATTCAAATCCGCAACCTGCCATATAGTCCCCCAAGTCCTGCCAGAAGTGATTCCTGAGTGCAGAGCCAGGTGTAAGCCCTGACCACTGCCAGGTATGGCCCCCAAACAAACAAAAAGATGCATTTTCATTGAATATTTAATAGCAAGCTTATTGAATAGACAATCTGAGTCTCCTTTTCATGTAATATTGAGAGGGACAATAAATACGCAAAGCCACACCACCTTCCTTCCTCCTCTTCCCTAAAGTGAACATATATTTCTACAGCAAAAACAGGCACTATTTCCTTTCAAAGCAAGAAGTTAGCATCTCCTAAAAATGTCCTCTGCTTGTGACCATCTTCATGTTCTACTGAACCTCCTTCAAATTGTCCCCCTTTGCTTATAGTCACAGATTGTATATATAGAAAAATTTTATATAACAAGAATGGAACCGTATATACTTGCTATTTTTACCCTTTAAAAATATCCCCTTGAGATGTTTCTCCTGTAATGTGTAACGATCAGCTGTTTGTTTTAATGTCTGCACAGGGGTCCATTATTCAGACTTATAATTCATTTAATCAATCCCCTATTGATAGGCATTTAGATATTTCCCAGCCTTTCACCATCATAAACTATGTTGTGATAAGCTGTTTTGTAAATACAGCTGTGTGCATTTGACTGCTGGTTTCTTTAGAATAAATCCAGGAATCCAAAGCTCACACAGGCAGGAGAATTGCACATTGAACTATGGATACCCCATGTGCCGTCGCCTCCAGAAAGGTCAAACCCACTCCCCAACAATTCTCTGATGTAATGGCTTAGCCAAATGCTGAGCTTAGCCAGAGGGGCTGCAGCTGCTGGTATCTGGTGTCTGGATTGAACTACAAATATTGAAGAGAGAAGACTTGGATTGCCTCAGGACCTCAGTTGGTGCAGAAATCAGGGGTCCGAACTATGGTAGATTTTTCTTGCAGAGAGCCTGGAAGCCAAGAGCATGAAATGCAGAAACATAGAGCTCTCTTAGCCAAGAAAGATTCTTTCTCCTCTCAGGTAGAATATGGCTTCCACTTAGAAAGGACCCCCTTGGGCTGAATTACCCTCATTTAGCCCCATGTGGTCTGTTGGTCTTCAAATATGTCATTAGCAAGTACACTGTCGAAGCAGCTGTATTTCACACAGTGTTGTTCCATTACAAAAAAGAAGAGGATTGTCACAAGGGAAATGCCAGGAGTGGGGGGCTGAGGTTGACAAAACTGGGTGAGGGCTGAGTGCACAGGCAGAAAACAGAAGGGCAGGGGAGCCTTTCAGAAGACTCGAAAATCCCATTACTGCTGCATTATACAATTATTGTGTTTCTTTTTTTAATGGGTAGAGTCTTGACTTGCAATGAAAATAATGGGGGAAGTTTGAAAAGTGTTCAGTGTTGGCATTCGCACAAAGGTGGGCAGATAATTAGATTGGAAAAGTGCCAAACTCCTCGAAATTAGGGTTCAAGAAGGTATCATGTTCCTTGGAAGATTCGGGGAAGAGCTGAAGGAGTGAAGGAAGGATGGACTGGGGTGGAGAAGAAGGTTATTCTGGGGAGACTTATTCCCCTCTAGCACCTTCAGGAAGGAGGCTGAGTTCCTCTAGCAGCATGTCGGGTAAGGGTTAGTGAAAGATGGAGCCTTGCAAGACATCTTTACGATATTGCAGGGTCAAGAACAACCTTCCTGGTACCCATGGGGTACACAGGGTTAAAGTAATCATTCAGCACTGGCTTTATTCCTCAGCATTGAGTACCCGCTGTTGTGGACAAGATCAAGAATGAGGTGGCACTCTGGCTAGCTAGCACCCAAGGCAACATGCTCACAGCCTCTTCACTTCTCTGGTCCACACCAGAACACTACACTGGGAGATTTGAGTGAAACTTCATGGTGGTAGCCTTACCAACTGGATGTGACTTTGAGTCAGGTCCTTTTCAGTGCTGATCAGCTTTTTCATTCATGGTAGGAAGAAAAACCTTCTTTTAGAATGCAAGCAAGGGGCCAGAGACATAGGCCAGAGCATAAGGTACTTGTCTCGCTTACCACCAATTCTGGTTCAATCCCCAGCCCACAGAGACTACCTTGAGGACCAGCAGGAGCCATCTCTGATTACAGAGATGATGGGTCAGAGCACTTCAGTGTCTGACCTAAAATTAAAAAGCAAAACCAGAGTGCAAGCAAGATAAAGACACTGAAGCAAGGTACCCAGCATCCTCTATGCTTCCTCAGAATAATCCTTGTAAAACCTCCATACGTGTTTTGGGCTCCCTTTGCTTCTCTCACTTTGCCTGCTACTATTACAATCTGTTGGTTCCTCCAACACTCACCCTAAAACCCCCCATACTGAGGTCCATTTGGGGGGGGCTTGGGTCACACCCAGCCCCGCTCAGGCATTACTCCCGACTCTGCACTCAGAAATTGCCCCTGGCAGGCACGGAAGACCATATGACATGCTGGGATTTGAACCATTGTCCTTCTGGATGTAAGGCAAGTCCTACCTCCATGCTATCTCTCCGGCCTCCATATTGAAGGTCCTTTGTTGATATTAAAAATCTCTAGGAGAGCATGTTGGCTGGATATTTCCTATAAATCTGATGTTGTGAGAAACTTGCTCTACCTACTATATGTAGCCTACATATATATATAATATTTATATAGTATGATATAGTATATACATACATATTACAGCCAGTGGTCCTTTCTAGTCCTGATGGATAGACATTAACATTTGTTGCCTGAAAGAGGAAACAGGGTCAGGGCCCTATTACACCTTGCTTTTTTGTCTTTGTTAGAGAAAGAATTCAAGAATACATCAGCTGGGGCCGAAGAGATAACACAGCGGTAGGACATTTGCCTTGCACGCAGCTGAACCAGGTGGTTCAAATCTTGGCATTCCGTATGGTTCCCCGTGTCTGTGAGGAGCGATTTCTGAGTGCCACCGGTTGTGACCCCCCCCCCAAAAAAAAAGAATACATCAGCATCATAGAGAATAGCACAGAGATGATTACAGTGTTAGGACACACCTGAGACATGATATTGGACCCTCAACAGAGAGGCATGCACCATGACTTAAAGGGAAAAAGGTGGGCCCAGAGAGATAGCACAGTGGCGTTTGCCTTGCAAGCAGCCAATCCAGGTCCAAAGGTGGTTGGTTCGAATCCCAGTGTCCCATATGCCAGTGTGCCTGCCAGGAGCTATTTCTGAGCAGACAGCCAGGAGTAACCCCTGAGCAACGCCGGGTGTGGCCCCAAAAAAAAACAAACAAAAAAAAAAAGGGAAAAAGGTTTCATTTTCGATTTTGTATTTTGGGCCACTCCTGGCTGTGGTGAGGCCTTATTCCTGGCTCTGCTCAGGGAGCACTTCTGGTGGGCTCCGGAAATTATATATGCTGCTAGAGACCCAACTGGGTTTTATTGTATGCAGGGAGTCCCTTCACTGCTTTAAGAGGCAAGATTTTGTTTGTTTGTTTTATTAATTACATGAATTACAAAAAGTTATTTATGATTGAATTGTAGGCATGCAAGTACAACAACACCAATTCTTTCATCAATGTACACTTACCTCTACCAGTGTCTCTGTTTCCATCCCACCTCCCAGCCTGCCTCTCTAGCAGACTACTTCATTTTCCTTCTTTTTCTCTTTCCCTTTCAGACACTGTAATTTACAATACTGTTACTGATAGAATAGACATGTCACTTTACCTTCTACCAGCATCCAGTTTTTGTCCAGTTTTTGTCCTCTTCCCTCTATCATTGTCATGATGATCCCTTCCCTGACCCCTCACCTCACACACCAAGTAGTAAGCTTCCTTCTAAGGACTGACAGTCCTCTTACACTTCCTTTCTATTGTCTATGGTCATTACTCATTGCCCAGTTACTACATATGTAAGTGTTTTGAAGGAGTAAGCTAAAGGAAGAAATAGGCACAAGGGCCAGGGCATGAGTAGCATCATGTTACTAAAGTTGTGCCTGTGTTGTTCATGGTTGTTCATATATTTCTTGTACTATTTATTAGCATATAATTATGAAGCTAAGGGGCATGTCTGTAGGTATGTTTCCTGGACTAAAGGAGGATAAAGGTGAGACAAGGGCATAGTTCTGTTGACTAAGCATGCTCTACCAAATGGCTGCAACAGCTTTTGCAAATAGCTTGCCAATAAGGAAGTTGTTAACCACTAGATTAACCACTAGGTTGGCAACTCAGCACCTCTGATTTTTTCTTTAAACTTAATTTATTGAATGTTTGGTTGGTTGGGTGTTGAGCCACACCCAGCATTGCTCAGGGCTTACTCCTGATTCTGTCTGCACTCAGAAGTTGCTCCTGGCAGGCTGGGGCCATATAGGATGCCAGGAATTGAATCAGGTTCCTTCTGGGTTGACCGCATGCAAGGCAAACACCTTACTGCTGTGCTATCTCTTGGGTCTCTCCTCTGATTTTCTCAATACATTTGAGGCAGACTTTTTTTGTTGCTTATCATAGTTTTCTGCACTGCCTCTCCTAGAATAGTTCTGCAAAGAGGTGAAGGATTTTGCCCTTACACAGGGATTTGTGGCTGAAATTGGGCTGAAGAAAGAATGTGGGCCCATGGGGATAGCCCCAGCCCTTCAAATCAGCTGCAGGATTTGCTCAAAGGGCTTTAATCTGTGTGAGAATTCTCAGGCCAGTTGAACTTTACAATTTCTTTAGGGAAGGGGATTCATAAGCAATGGATCAAGGGCCAGAGTAGAATCAAGTCAGAAAACTCAAGGGAGACTATCAGTGACTCTTGGTCAACTAGGCCAAACAGTACAAAGTTGAATCCCACCAGTGTCTAGGGACCTCCGGAGCTAAGGTCCATAGAGGTAAGGAAACTGTGGGATGTGAGGGATGGAAAGTGGGTATTTGACCACTGAGCCATCTCCTGACACTGTAGTTTATTTTGAAGAATCACTTCAAGAACCTAGAGCTAGAAGAGTAGGTAAGCTAATGTGGATCCTGGGAGCTGGATACTCAGTGACTTAGCCAAGCATGGTGACTGTTTTCCTACTGAGAAATTGAGTAAAGAGCCACATTTCCAACTTGCTCTTATGTCTAAAAAAAAAAGAAGAAAGGGCGGGCCGGAGAGATAGCATGGAGGTAAGGCGTTTGCCTTTCATGCAGGAGATCATCTGTTCGAATCCCGGCATCCCATATGGTCCCCCGTGCCTGCCAGGGGCAATTTCTGAGCCTGGAGCCAGGAATAACCCCTGAGCACTGCCGGGTGTAACCCAAAAACTACAAAAAAAAAAAAAAAAAAAAAAGAAGAAGAAAGGGCCCATAGCATTAGCGCAGCATGTAGAACGTTTGCCTTGCACATGGTCAACCCAGGTTCAATCTTCAGCATCCCATATGGTCCCCACAAGCATGCCAGGGGTGATTTCTGATGTTTTTTTTTTGTTGTTGTTGTTGTTTTGTTTTTTTTTTTTGGTCTTTGGGCCACACCCGGTGATACTCAGGGGTTACTCCTGACTATGTGCTCAGAAATCGCTCTTGACTTGGGGGACCATATGGGACTTCGGGGATCAAACCATGGTCCATCCTAGGCTAGTGCACACAAGGCAAACACCTCACCGGTATGCCATCACTCCACCCCCAGGAGTGATTTCTGAGCAGGAATAACCCCTTAGTGCTATCGGTGTGGCCTAAAAACAAACAAACAAAAAGAACAACAAACATTAAACAAACAAAACGCAAAGAAAAGAAGTCCAAGTGGTAAGTATCTAACTGCTTCCTGAAAATGTTGGGACAGAGGGAGAGACAATGACTATCCCCAAGGAGCATACTGAAACAACCCATTGAAGTGCTTGCTTCAGCAGCACATAGACCATTGGAACAATACAGAGGAGATTAGCATGGCCCCCGTGCAAAGATGACACGCAAATTCGTGAAGCATTTTGTATTTAAAAAAAACAAACAAACAGGGCTCAGAGAGATAGCACAGCGGCGTTTGCCTTGCAAGCAGCCGATCCAGGACCAAAGGTGGTTGGTTCGAATCCCGGTGTCCCATATGGTCCCCCCGTGCCTGCCAGGAGCTATTTCTGAGCAGACAGCCAGGAATAACCCCTGAGCAATGCCGGGTGTGGCCCAAAAACCAAAACAAACAAACAAACAAACCCGACCCATTAGCACCTACTGTGTGTTCAACATCAGGATGGACCTTGCAGAGTGTGAAGAGAAAGATAGTACCATCCTTGTCCTCACAGAGGATGTTGGCCAGGCAGCTACTGTATTAAATTATGGATGAATTCGGAGAAGGTGGAAGATTGGGCCTTGCTGAGAATGGGCTTTGAAATAACCTTTATTGAGGCCCTTTGATTCCATGTCTCTTTGGGCAAGTGATGCAGTTTCCTTTTCAGCCCTTTCTGCTTCCTTCCCTTTGTTGTTCTTGTTTCTATTGTTGTGATGATCATTGGTCACACAAACAATTGATTGGGTTCTTACTTGGTAGCTAGAGGTCAACTCACTGAGTTGACTATGGCACACTGGTGGTTACACTCTCTGTTGTGTGTGTGTGTGTGTGTGTGTGTGTGTGTGTGTGTGTGTGATCCCAAACAGCTAAAGTGCCAGGTTTTTGTGTGGTATATACAGGTGACAATAGAGATCAGGCTCAAGGCTTCACACTTGCAAGGTAGGTGCTTTGGAGCACTGAACACTCTGGGCCCCAAGTGATCCAATTATCCTGAAGTCTCCTCAACTACATATGGAGAGAGAGAGAGAGAGAGAGAGAGAGAGAGAGAGAGAGAGAGAGTAAGCGAGACACACAGAGAGAGAAGCTATTACTAATGTTAATCTTCATAAAATAGCACCATGCTGAAGTGATATCACAGCCTTAGGATTTCGCTTTGCATGCATCTACCCAGAACAGACCCTGGTTCCAACCCCAGCATTCCATATGGTTCCTGAGCCTGCCAGAAGCAATTCCTGCTTGAAGAGCCAGGAGTAAACCCTGGTGCCATTGAGTGTGGCACAACTCCCTCCCCAAACAGCATCTGAAAACTTTTTCTGTAGTGAGCCAGATATTGAGCTTTATAACTACGAGCTTCATATGGAGTGTGTGTATGGGGATGGGGAAGCATTTCTGGAGGGAGAAAAACACAGATGACATGTAAATAAACCTATCTCCCCCATCCTTCACACCTACACACACACACACACACACATACACACACACACACACACACACACACACACACACACACGGGCATACCCGTATCCACAAATATCTGTACCATAGGGTTTGGGGAATAACTGTTCTGAGTGTCCTGTCATTTTTACATGCAAAATAGGATTCCCATTTTCAATTATTTTAGGCTGCTTAAGAATGTGGAAAACATACTTGGCTCACAGTCTGACAGAAAGAGGAGTTGGAGAGATAATACAGAAGATAGGGTGCTTGCTTTGCACATGGTCAACCAATGTTGAAATTATATGGTCCCCGAGCACTGCCAGGAGTTATTCCTGAGTGCAAAGCCAAGAGTAGTGTATTGCCATGTATAGCTCAAAATAAAAATAAAAATAAAACAGAAATAGAAAGTGGGCAAAAGTCAGCCCTCAGTTGACCAATCCATCACATAAAATTAAGAGCTCCCTAGGGTGCCAGCAAGATAGCACAGTGGTAGGAAATTTGCCTTGCATGTGGCTAATCTAGAAGGGACCCTTTCGATTGCTGGCATCCCATATTGTTCCCCAGTCTACCAGAAGTAATTTCTGAGCACAGAGCCAGGAGTAACCCCTGAGTGCTGCTGGGTGTGGCCCAAAAACCAATCAATCAATCAATTCAATAAAGTTTTTTTAATAAAAAGATAAGGAGCTCACTGGATTTCAGATTACACTCCAGCTCCATTCAACTTACTCAAAATTTGTCTTTCCAAGCATTTGAAGGTCACCCATTCCCCAAACCTTGGGTATCCAGCAGCAGAGGATAATTTGGGAAGCAGAAATGGATCAGAGGACTCATATGCTCAGATAGGCAGTGGCAAAACCAGAGGCTAGAGGCTCCCATTTTGTCTCATTTCTTCCTGGTTGTCAGTGATGAGAAGAAGAAGAAAAAAAAAAAAAAGACAACACGAGGTGATGACCAGGCTCAATAATGCTATGTTAATTAAATAACTGATAACTAATATTTCTACAAAGCCTCAGACCCTGACGGTCACTTTGACGCACATTATTTTATTTATTCCTCACTGAGACTCCATGAAGTCGGCATGAATTAAAACTCCAGATAGTATATAAGGTCATAGAGCCAGCAGAATAACAAAGCCCTTTGTCTGTACTTGCAATAACCTGCCTGGCACACGATATCAAGATTTTCTAGGGCTGGAGAGATATCACAGCGGTAGGGCATTTGCCTTCTTGCATGCAGCCAACCCAGGTGGGACCTGGTTCAATTCTTGGGATCCCATATGGTCCCCCCAGCCTGCCAGGGGCAATTTCTCAGTGCAGAGTCAGGAGTATCTCCTGAGCACTTCTGGGTGTGGCCCCCCAAAACCAACCAATCAATCAATCAATTAAAAAAAAAAAAAGACTTCCTGAGCTGTGGGCTAAGTCTGCCTGTAGCTGGACTCAATAGTCTTTGTACCCACTTCATATACTGCTACCATACAACCACACAAGCCTACAACTAAAGCCAAAAGACTGACCTGCCCAGGTCACATCTCTGCTCAGAATTTGCCCGCAGCTCCCCACAATGCCAGAGATAAATCCCCTCCTCCTGAGCCCCTTGGATCAGGCCCAAAGACACAAGACACAGACCCACCTCTTGTCCCTCATGGCTCCTGGATCCAGCCTTGCCCACCACAGCCCTCTTCAGCTGAGCCGCCTGTGGTTCCCTGCCTTTGTGTGGATTCCTTTTGCCCCTCTGGCTTTGCTTATGCTGTTCAATCTCTATGCCCAAAACACTCACTGATTCCTGAGATAAGCTGAGCTGCTATCACCTTCTCTTCCTTGAATGTGTTTTTCCCCTGAGAGTTTAGGGGTTCTACCAGAGCCATCTTCTTGAGCACAGCCCACTTCACAATTCTAACCCTCAGTGTGAATGCACAGATCATAGAATATCCTTTGGAATAAAAGCATCAATACTCAATAACTGAGGGTCTGCCTGGAAAAACGAGCTTCTTGAGGGCAAGGAATGCCTATTTCTGCTCTCCCTCCCAGAGCCTTGATTCAAGCCTGATGCAGAAGGAATCACTGAAGAGGTAAATGGGATGGGCTGGGAATATGGATGTCAGTGCAAGTAGAAGGATCATCAGAAGGATAGTGGTTATTGGGTGGAGGGCAAAGACAGATTTTGCCCTCTACGCCATCTGCGGTAGGCACTGCTTGGCTCCGAGATCTCAGAGCCCTCCTGCCTCTCAGCACGTCTTCGCCTAGCCTAAAAGTGCTGAGAAGCTGCATTTCCCCACCTCCGCATCCTCCCCTCCTCCCCCCCTCCTCAGCCTTCGAGTAGGTTGGTTGGTGTTCCTACAGATGTTTGTATTCTCTGCAGCTGATGAAAATATTCATTATCTTGTTAGCTGCGATGGCAAAGGAAATGTGGATTTGCATTTTCCAGCAAATCAGGGTAGCACCTTCAGTTCCTGTCATCCAGCCCCATTCTCTTACTCCCATTCCCTTCTGCTTTCCTGGCTCAGGGATCTCCTACCCCTCCATAGACCTGGTTTCTCTCCCCTCTCTCCTTGGCACTAGCTCGAAGGCATAGGACAAAGCTTGGAAGCTCTGTCTTTCTTTACATAGGACCTCATTTGTACCCCCAAAGTCGTGATTTCCTAGTGTCCTTTCCTGCCTCTCAGCTTTTTGTGGCTCTTAACTACTAGGCAAATGTTGGCTGTAGGCTTCCACCCCTGAGGTTAGTGTATACCTCAACTAGACTTCTCCTTTGCCCAATTATTTGTCCAAAATTACTAGCTTATTCTATTCCATCAACCCCTCTATGACTGGGGTTACCATTGCTTTGATGTTGCAGGTGACAACCAAGGTGAAATGAATGGCACACCCTGAGTTGTTGTCCCTGAGTAGTGCTTTCAGAAAAGCTGCCCATTCCAAGAGGAATTTGGTCACCTACTTATCCAGGGTGTGTGGTGGCAAATGGGAGGTGTGTGTCCTTGGGCCAGACATGATCAGAGCCAACATGGGAGCTGAAACTGACCATCTAAGCCTCTGGAAAGCAGGGGGTTTGGGTAGAAATCTTGGACATGGAAAAAGTCCTATGTCCACAAAATGTTTGAAGAGGACTCTGACAATGAGGATGATGACAATTATGTCTTCTGCTTAGGTGAGCCTCCTCTAATTGTCCTAACGTTCCTTTTAAAATTTTATTTATTTTTTTGTCTATACCCAGTAATCCTCAGAGGTTATTCTTCTCTCTGCACTCAGGAATTACTCCTGGCAGCACCCAGGGGACCATCTGGGATGCCAAGAATAGAACCTGGGTGGGCCCTGTGCAAGACAGCTCCCTACCCACTGTCATTTTGCTCCACCCCCCAGGTAACTTCTTTTATGCATCCAGGAATATGTCAAATCTATAATCTAATTCTTGTTCAACAGATGAGGATAGGAGAACTCAAAAATGAGGAGCAGAATACCAGGTGCTAAACAGACATTTAAACCATATAGTGATTCAGTCTCCCTTCTGCTAGTTATTATGTAAATCCCATCTAACACTTTTCTACATCAGGGACTGTGCTGGGTGTTGTTACCTAAGCACCTTAAAGGGACAGGGCATAGTTCTTTTAGAGCTGACCTTCTGGGAAGTGCTGGGGTTGCAGAAACAGCTGGAAAGGAGCAGACATCTATTTCAGTTGCCCATCTAGGATAGGAATGGGAAGGAAGGAGTAGGGTTAGCAATTGAAAGGTTAATCTTTATACCAGCCAAATCAAGGTAGGATTCTGAGAGAAGGTGGCTGCAAGACAAGGGAGTGAAATGAAGAAGTGGACACTATGTAGAAGAAAATAGCCCAGCAGACCTCCTTACCAGTCAGGAGGACACTCAGGGAGAAAAACAGCCATAAGTCAGAGTATCTGAGCCCATGAGACCCTTGTGCATTATTGGTCAAGGTGGCTCTTAGGACCTGTTAACATCAGACGAGTCCTTTTTCTCCATAAGCCTCAGTGTTCTTTGCTTCCTGAAACCATCCCTAAATTATGAGGTTTTCAATGGTGCAGGGTCGAACTATCATCCAGTGCTACCCAGGGGCTCTGTTCTCCAGGGATCACTCCTGGCAGTGCCTGAGAATCATATGCAGTACAGGGAATCAAATATCTGCAAGGCAAGTGCCTTATCCCATGTATTAGCTTTCCAGTTCCCCATTGGAGGGTTCAGGGGAGAATGACCTTTAGAGCACTTTGTATTTCTGCCTGGACAGAGTCCCTACTCAGTAAGCAAGCAGTTTTGATATGATTCTGCATCTTCTGACATGCATTTACCCAGCATGAGCTGCACCCAGACCTCCTCTCAGCAGCTGTAATTACTCTCATGGTTTGTTCTTCTGGGAGAGGGTCCAGCTTCGAAACACTAGGGATGAGGAAGACAGATTCGAGTCCTCCAAGTGGGAAAGCCATCCTGTTTCTCTATTGTAAAATCACTCCATGCACCTTATCTCCACGTCCAGGTAAACAAGTCTGTTTGTTTGTTTGTTTTTGTTTTTTGGGCCACACCCAGAGGTGCTCAGGGGTTACTCCTGGCTGTCTGCTCAGAAATAGCTCCTGGCAGGCACGGGGGACCATATGGGACACCGGGATTTGAACCAACCACCTTTGGTCCTGGATCGGCTGCTTGCAAGGCAAACGCCGCTGTGCTATCTCTCCGGGCCCTGGTAAACAAGTCTGAATCAGGATTGCACATGGAATAATCCAAGCCAGGCTGAGGGTGAGACACATATAGTCTGTCAGTCTTCTACCTCAGATGGAGAGCCTGCTGCCTGCCAAAAAATAACATTTTATTGAGTCCAGAGACCACTCCTAGGTGGGGCAGTAAGGACAATGTAAGGAGAGATAGCTTAGGCTATCCTGAGCCAATCCCACCCAGGTTTCCAAGTAAGACAGTCTCTGTTTTGGGGTCGATCCAAGTTGTAAACCAACATACAAAAGAACCAGCGGTGATCTTTGTTTTAGGCAAAATAACACTCTATCCAGATTCTCCTGCAACTGAAACAGCTTTAAGCCATCCCTCTGGCCAAGAGAGTCTCCCCAGGGTCCTGCACAGGTGAGGAGCCAGGCGTGCAGATCAAGACTGCATGTCTGATCCCTTTAACATCAAGCACCTACAGTTGGCAAAGCTGTGTCTGGAGTCCCTAAAACCACCACTTCCTAACCCCTTGCACAGGAGACATGTGTTGGTATGTGCCATAACATCTCTGGGCTTTCTTTCATTGGTTTTGGTTTGGAAGTCCCATTCAGCACTTTCCAGGGGGGATACTCATGGCTGAGTGTAGTATATAAAAAAGTTTCCATAAGATTATTCTTGGAATTGTTGTATATAAAAGTATTTCCTTAGGTAAAGCAGCTTGTGCCTGAATATCTGCATATTGATTTTCTGTCATTAATAATTCATATGAGAGATTGACCCCTGCCACTCATTTTTTTTATTCCATCCGGGCTATATAATTTGGATTTCACACCCTCTGCATATAACATCTCCCATTCAGTTTGCTGTTTAGATGGCAGGCATATTTCAGCTAGTTTTTTAAATTCATGCAGGGTCCAAAGTGATTTTCGACACCAAAGTCTTAGCATCTCCAGACAGTATGGAGAAGTTGGCCCAAAGTCCTTACATGCTTTCTTAAACCGTTCCATATCTTCTATTTTAAGGGGTTCATAAATTGGTATATATATTCTTTGTAATGGAACTGAGGCCAGATTAGCAGAAGTACTCTGCACCGGGCTCTGAGCCCTGACATGTGGAGCACTAGCCTGTGATTCGTCATCTGAGCTGGCACTATTATGTGATTCCATTCTGTGTACAGAATCCGGACTCACTTGTGGACTTAGCACCGGGAGTTGGTCATCAGTGTTAATATTTTGATTTGGGTCCTGAGTTTCTAAATTATGTTTCTGAGTAGATTTTTTGTTGGGAAAAATGCCTATATTTTTGATGGTGGTGCTAGATTCATCAGCCTGCACTTTGGCCTGGAGTTTCATTGGATAGATCTCCTTATTATCCAGGCTGGTCTTAACCTCACTTTTTCCACACGTTTTACTTCCTAAATACCAGCCAATACCTATGCACACCATAACAATATTAGCAAATACAGAGGTTCCACAAACTATGACTGATGGAGACAAACAGGCGAAGCAAATATTTGAGTATAAATTTTCGTTTACCACAACCATCCAAAAGCAATGAATTTTTCCTATCATCAAGCCTATTTATTTTAAATAGTATGGAAATATCCTCTTGACAAATGCAGAACCAAAGAATTTGTAACAAGGTGGCACAATCAACACGGCTGACCATAGAAGCCATCCAAGGATCTCCAGAGGCAATTTCCAATAAAGTGTTTCACTTACAGTTATTGAGGGTCCAGGTCCACCTGTTCTAGGCGCCATTTGTAAATTATCTGGGCTGTTAAATCCTTTGTTGGTTATTTGTGAATCCAAGAACAGTCCCCAGAATGAGAAATTACTTCCCATCCCCTTGTCCCCTTTCGGGGGGGGAGACCTTGGTAATATTTATCCGCAGCAAATAATAATCCACACAGACAAGAAGGATAGGGTGTAAAAGATTGGGCAAAGAGAGCGAGAGAATCCTCTTGCAGCCTGCAAACAGCTTTCGCAAAAGGGCCCCTCTCCCCTCTCCATCAAGCTATTTATTGCCAACTCCACAGCACCCCCACTTGGAAGGACTAGGTGGGGCAATAGTCACAGAACAATCCTAAGGAAATACTTTTATATACAACAATTCCAAGAATAATCTTATGGAAACTTTTTCATATACTACAGCTGAGTACTTAGGGATTCATCTCCAGTGGCTGCATGGGGGTGTGTGCATTGCCAGAAATCAAACCTGGGGGTGCTGCTTATGAAGCACGCGCTCCAGCCTTTGTACCATTTCCCTATCCCTGGACCTACTCTGAAAGCTTCCTTGACAGACTTCAGAGTCTGTGTTTTCCCCAAAGAGGACTATGCCTATGTCTTTGTTTATGCCACAGATCCCTGAGAGCTGGTATAGCTACCTGAGGGGGGCTGAACCCCAATACCAGTGTTAGTCTCATGATTCTGAAAGCCACAGCATGGGGACAAGGGGAGCAGACTATTACAAATCTGGGTATGCTGGGCATACAACACCTGTTGCCACTCACCAATGCCACGTCTCTGTCTTACTCCTCTCACTAGGGTAGCAGCAATATTTGTGTGGCTTGTCTGTCTTCTAGATCCTCTTCTTCCTGAGCACATATATGTCCTTTTTCATCTACAGACAACAGGAATGGGAGAGGACTTTATTGGCACATCTGGACAAGGAGGAAGCTGAGTTTTAGGGAGAGGCCTGAACTGGATTTTAACTTCTCAGGTTTCTCCTGAGAAGAATGCAGATATTTAGATTCGGCCACTCTATGAAACATGAAACATGTCTCATGAAACATGTCACCCTATCAGGGGCTGTGGTAGTGCTGCAGAATTTTGTCTCACTCAATCCAAACTAAATGGTGGAGTGTAGCTTGTATGACCCTCCAGTTCCTGGTGAGGAGAAAGAGGCTCAGGAAGCCACGTTCTTTAATTGGACAGATCCACCTTCATGGGAAAGTAGTTGGCCCCATGCATGTTCTGGGGGGACAGCTGTTCTGTGAGTGACTAAAGGGTATAACTTGAAGGTGACAACGTGGGTGACCAGAGAATGAACCTCCATTCCACCAAGCAAGAGAATCAGCCACTGTTGGAGGCTGCTTGCCAACATACACAGATGGTAGCCTTGTGGCCTTAGGCCCCACGTCCAGACAAACAACACAACAAAAAGGCCACCACCAGCTTCTCCAGTGACCCTTTCCCACTCCCCATTCTCAGATCCTCAGCCACCTGTGAGCTCACCTCATGCCCTGAGCCACGGGAACAACCCATGATATCGTCCCCCCACCACTTGCCCGACATGCTCCCAAGGGACCAGGCATTTCCCATGGCTTCAGTAATTAAGTTGACTCATGCCAAAAAAGAGAAATAGCATCACAGATGCCTTCACAAATTTTCACTAATTAACCATATGGTCTGGATTGCTGACAGAGCAAGAAGGCACTGTGGGAAAGGCTGGTTTCCGGGGGGCAGGGCAGTGGGGTTGAGGTGTGTAGCCACATTCTCCAATGTAAGGACCCCAAAACAGGCTTTCCCGCCACCTGGCTTGGCTGGTCTTTCACCGTCTGTCTCTTCTCTGGAAGTGGCCCTAGGTAGGAAAAATCCCCTAGAGAGGGAAATAGAGGGAGAAATTTGTAAGCAGCTGAAGGACAAGATCCCCATGTGACCAGTTCAAGAGCATCTCTCTCTCTTCTCTCTCTCTCTGTCTCTCTCTGTCTCTCTCTGTCTCTGTCTCTCTCTGTCTCTCTGTCTCTCTGTCTCTGTCTCTCTGTCTCTGTCTCTGTCTCTCTCTGTCTCTGTATCTCTCTCTCTCTCTCTCTCTCCAGTATTACCAATGCTATTATTATTGATTTTTTTTGTTTGTTTTGGGGGCCACATCCAGCAGTTCTCAGGGCTTTCTCCTGGCCCTGTGTTTAGGGATCAGTCCTGGTGGCCTCTACGGAGGGACCATATGGGGTGTGGAGGAAAAACCTGGCCAGGTTGACCAGGTGCATGACAAGCTCCTTACAGCCTGTAGATTGCTCTGGCCTTCCCAATATTATTTTAAATCCTCACAAGGACCCTGGGACTCTGGATGGTTAGTCGCTTGATCCTCATTAAAAGATCAAGAGAATAAGATTTAGACAGATTAAGCCGTGTGCCCAGGACTAATTAACGCGGGCTAACACCAGGGCTTATGTTCTGCAGAGTTTCTGGAAGTATAGAACTGAACAGGAACTGCCGCTCTTGTTTTCATCATAAAATTGGTGGTTACATGGCTGTCTGGACATGGTTTAAGAATGAGTGACCTACAGCAGTAGGGCGTTTGCCATGTACATGGCCAACACAGGATAGACCTCGGTTCGATTTCCGGCATTCACATGGTCCCCCAGCCTGCCAGGGGTAATTTCTAAGTGCAGAACCAGGACTAATTCTTGAGTGCCACTGGGTGTGGCCCCCAAACCAACTAATCAATCAATAAATAAAGTTGTTTTTTGTTTTGTTTTGTTTTTTTTTTGGGCCACACCCGGCAGCACTCAGGGGTTACTCCTGGCTCTAGGCTCAGAAATCACCCCTGGCAGGCACAGAGGACCATATGGGATGGTGGGATTCGAACCACTGTCCTTCTGCATGAAAGACAAACACCTTACCTCCATGCTATCTCTCTGACCCGTTTTTCGTTTTTTTTTTTTTATAAAATGAATGAGTGACCAGGGCCAGAGCAATATAGCACAGTAGTAAGGTGTTTGCCTTGCATGTGGCTGACCCTGGATGGACCTGGGTTCAATTCTTGGCATCTCACATGGTTCCCTGAGCTTGCCAGGAGCAATTTCTGAGCACAGAGCTAGGAATAATCCCTGACCACCAGCTGGTATGGCTCAAAAACCTAAATAAATAAATAAATAAATGTGTTTGTTTTTTTTTTTTTTAAAAGAACAGTGGCCATGGAAGTGCAGTGTCTAGAGACCAAACTAAACAAACAAGCAACAATAGTATTTATTGTTTAACAATTTTGTATTTATCTGAGAAAATGGTGAACTAATTTCATGTGGCTCCTGTAACCCATTCCCTGTTGCTTAGTAACATCTTATTCTCTATCCTGGAGACTAGGAGTCCAAGGTAAAGCTAAATCCAAGGGTGAGGAGGACTTTCTTCTAGATTAGTGTTTCTCAGGATGTGTCAGAAGGCCCTGAATTTGTTCTGGGGCCTATAGCAATTTTGGGTGCAATTGGAGACCATTCTGTTTGCTTAAAGGCAATAGATTCTCAGGGGAGCACTGAGTAATTCTTTTTTTTTTTTTCCTAATTCTTTGTTTTTTTAATTAAAACAATTTTTTTCTAAAATGGGGGAGTTAAGCAAAGTAGGTTTGAGAATTTTGTTTTCTTTTGTTTTGTCTTGGGGTCACACCCGGCAGTGCCCAGGGTTACTCCTGGCTCTTTGCTCAGAAATCACCTCCTGGCAGGCATGGGGAACCATGTGGGATGGCCGGAATTGAATCACCATCTCTTGGGTTGGCAGTGTGCAAAGCCAACGCCCTACCACTTTCTCTCTCTCTCTCTCTCTCTCTCTCTCTCTCTCTCTCTCTCTCTCTCTCTCTCTCTCTCTCTCTCTCTCTCTCTCTCTCTCTCTCTCTCTCTCTCGCCCCCAGGTTTGAAAGCTTCTTCTCTAGAATGTCATGTTGGAGAGATGTGTTTGTTTCTTTCAGCTTCCAGCATCCTTAGGCTTGTGACCACATCCTTCTATGCCACCCTCCCATCTTTATAACATTTTCTCCAGGCCTATCCCTGAACTTCCATCTCAGAGAGCTCTTTAGGGAGATATATAAGAATACAGTTTGGACTCACCCACATAATCCAGGTTGAGGTTCCACTTTATTTTGGGGGATGTGAGTACCATACATAGCTATGCTCAAGGCTTACTCCTGGCTCTGCATTCAGGAAGGACTTGAGGGGCCATCTAGAATACTGTAGATCTAACCCAGATAGTCACATTGAAGGCAAACACACTATCTGTAGTAACACTTTGTCCCCGTGGTCTTGTCACTGCACTGTCTGTAGTTGAAGTGTGGGTCTGTGTGATAGCACAGTGGCAGGGCATTTAAATGCCTTCCACATGCTGGACCCAAGTTGAACCTGGGTTCAATTTCTGGCATCCCATATGCCCATATGGTCCCATTAGCCTGCCAGGAGTGATTTCTTTCCTCCTTTTTTTTTTTTTGGTAGTCTGGCAATCTTCTTCCTTTTTTTTTTAATATATATAAAATCTTTATTTAAGCACCATGATTACAAGCATGATTGTAGTTGGGTTTCAGTCAAACAGAATACCCCCTTTCACCAGTGTAACATTCCCACCACCAATGCCACCCCTCCCTCCTTCCCAAAGCACAGAACCCAGAGTAACTCCTGAGTGCACTGGGTGTGTTCTCCAAAAGCACTCTAACAAACAAACAAAAAACATAGTTAAAGTAGAAATAAGTAGTCAAATGGAAAGGTTTGTTTTTGTTTTTGCATATGAAGGTATTTGTTTGTTTGGGCTCCCCTGACTGGTCAATTCTCCTCACAAACACTGATTTTCTCCTAGTATTGGAAGCTGGAAATCCAAGGTCAACTTCTCAGCAGGTTTGGCTTCCCTTGCATGTGCTCCCTGCTTGCCAATGGCTGTCTTCTCATGTGCCTTTGTTCTCTGTGGGACCCTGGCCTTAGAGCACATCTGTGTCGTGCCATGCTTATTCTTTTTACAGGACATCAGTTAGACTTCTTGAGGGTTCCCCCAAATCCTTCAATTTGACATGGAACCTTTTTAAAGTTCCTCCCTCTAAATACAGGTATTCAGGCTTTTGTTTGTTTGAGGGCCACACATGGCCATCTTCAGGGCTTATTCCTATTTCTGAACTCATTGGTCACTCCTAGAGTGACTTAGGAGACCATATAAGGCACTGGGGACTGAACTTAGTTCTGCTGCATGCAAGGCAAATTCCCTACTATCTCTCCACCACCCCAAATAAAGAGATTCTGAAGTACAGGATGCTAAAGAGAAAACTTTAGTAGCTGGCTTTTGGGGAGGAAAATATCCTTTTCACAGGGATAGACTCAGGTTTCAGAAGTAGAGCTTGGAGTCAGAGTGGTGGCTCAGTGGTAGGACGTTTGCTTTGCATGCAGCTGACCTAGGATGGACCGCAGTTTGATTCCCTGGTGTCCCATATGGTCCCCCAAGCCAGGAGAGATTTCTGAGCACATAGCCAGGAGTAAACCCTGAGTGTTACCGGGTGTGGCCCAAAAAACAAAACAAAGAGACAGGAGTAGAATTTGCCTATCGTTGAACTATTATTACCCTGTCCCCTTAATTTTTTTTTTTTTTTTTATGTAAAGGGTCCAGGGTACCTGGACTGAAGCAAGGACACCAGAGACAGGAATTTAAAGTAGATATTTTGGCCTGAGAGCACAGATATGAATTGGTGGGCCAGTAACTAAGAGGTATGGAAACCAGATGAGATGGGATTAAGAAGCAGAATTAGAGATGCCGTTGAGTTAGGTAATGAAGCAGAATTGGGGATGCGTGTGACTGATCAGTGCATAACTAGGTTCTGTGCTGTTTGTTTTGGGGTCTCATAGTCAGGAGTAACTCCTGGCCCTGCATTCAGGAATCACGTCCTGGACGTGCGTGAAGGATTATATCGTATGCTGGGGATCAACCCCAGGTCAACTACGTTCGAGGCAAACAAACCCTACCCACTATACTATTGCTCCCAACTCTATGGTCCTATTCTTTTTTTTTCTTTTAATAATATTTTTTATTTAAACACCTTGATTACAAACATGATTGTGGTATGTGTTTCAGTCATATAAGGAGGACACCCCCCCATCACCAGTGCAAAACATTCCCACCACCTCCACCACAGAGTTAACAAACTATTCCTCCTCCCCACCCCACCCCCACCAGAACTCTAGACAGGCTTTCTATTTCCCTCTTACATTCTCATTGTTAGGATAGGTTCGCAATGTAGTTATTTCTCTAACTAAGCTCATCACTCTTTGTTGGTGAGGTATTATGAAGTGGGCTGTAACTTCCAGGCCCTCCTCTCTTTTGTCTCTGAAAATTATTGCAAGAATGTCTTTCATTTTTCTTAAAACTCATAGATGAGTGAGACCATTCTGCATCTATCTCTCTCTTTCTCTCACTCTCTCTCTTTCTCTGACTTATTTCACTCAGCATTAATAGATTCCATGTACATCCATGTATAGGAAAATTTTATGACTTCATCTCTCCTGATGGCTGCATAATATTCCATTGTGTATATGTACCACAGTTTCTTTAGGTCATCCATTTGTTGAAGGGCATCTTGGTTGTTTTCCAGAGTCTTACTATGGTAAATAGTGCTGCAATAAATATAGGTGTAAGGAAGAAATTTTATATTGCATTTTTGTGTTCCTAGGGTATATTCCTAGGAGTGGTATAGGCTGATCATATTGGGAACACAATTTCCAGTTTTTGGAGGAATCTCCATATCACTTTCCACAGTGGTTGGACTAGATGGCATTCCCACCAGCAGTGGATAAGAGTTCCTTTCTCTCCGTATCCCCACCAACACTGCTGGTTCTCATTCGTTGTGATGTGTACCAATCTCTGTGATGTGAGGTGGTACCCTCATAGTTGTTTTGATTTGCATCTCCCTGATGATTAGTGATGTGGAGCATTTTTTCATGTGCCTTTTTGGCCTATGGTTCTATTCTGATATAGCATTTCTAGATGGGAAAATAGTAGATATGCTGGGACATCAGAACCATAGAGGCCCGAAGAGAGGCTTACTCCTTATATCAGGATTCTTTGTCCTCAGTCTACATACACTAGCTGTGATAATTAGACAGGGGTCTGTTTTCCCAAGAGAAGCAGCTTCAGCATTGGTTAAACTAATGACCCCAAATTATTTTTAAGGGGCTCTTGAGCAATGCTGGAGACCACCAGAGTTGTACAGGAGGGTGAATCAAAAGGCATGGGATGTCAGAGTTTAAACCTGAGGACCCTTACTGCTATCTCCCTAGGTCCCCCAAAAGCCTTTTAATTTTTAAATTTATTTATTTATTTTTTTGTTTAGTTTAGTTTAGGTTTTTTTTTTTTTTTTTTTTTTTTTTGGTTTTTGGGTCACACCCGGCAGTACTCAAGGGTTCCAGCGTTTGCCTTGCAAGCAGCCGATCCAGGACCAAAGGTGGTTGGTTCGAGTCCTGGTGTCCCAGATGGTCCCTCGTGCCTGCCAGGAGCTATTTCTGAGCAGACAGCCAGGAGTAACCCCTGAGCACCGCCGGGTGTGGCCCAAAACCAAAAAAAAAAAAAAAAAAAAAAAAAAAAGAAAGAAATCGCTCCTGGGCAGGCTGAGGGGACCACATGGGATGTTGGGATTTGAACCACCATCCGTCTGCATTAAAGGCAAACGCCCTACCTCCATGCTATCTCTCCAGCCTCATCCAAAAACTTTTTAAGTGAACTTCTCAGCTGCGTTGTTCTATATTTTAAAGAGAGGATCAGCAAGCTTTTTCTTTGAAGTTAGACCATAGCTCGGTGGATCCCCATGACTCACTTCTGCCTCCATCATAGGAATAAAATCACTGACAGCCTCTTAGGCAGATGGAGTAACTATTTCAATGATTATCCACAAAATATAGCAAGGGACCAATTAGAAAGTTGAGGATTCTAGCAGTAAATTTAGTACAACCACCATTCTATGTATGCCAGTTACTATTGTTTTAATTCAAAGACTATTTCAGAAAAGTTTTAGATTTACTGGAAGGTTAAGCAGAAAGAACAGAGGCCCCAGCTTCATTCCAGACCACAGAGCCCCCTTCTACAATGATCATCTTGCATCCCTGAGGATCTATTTATTATCTATCCTCTCATCTATGTCTTATCACTGATGGGTCAATATTAGCAAAAGTCCATTGTTTGCACTTTACATTGTATAGATCTGTGAATTTGACAGAGTTAAACTACCAAGTTACCACTGTTAAGATATTACAGCAGCTACCATATTTTTCATACCATAAGATGCACTTTTTCTCCCAAAATGTGTCTTATGGAATGAATGCTGCCTAGAGCTGAAGACTGACTGCAGGGGAAAAGAGCCTTTAAAAACTATGTGTGTCTTATGGTCAGGTGTGTCCTACAGCGCAAAAATATGGTAATTTCTCTCTCCTAGAAATCTCATGAGTCACCTGATTATGCCTCTATCTCTTTCTTTGGACTCCTAGAGACATCTAATTTTTCACTCTTTTCCTTAGATTTGCTTTTTTTCCTATCATATAGTTAAATGTGCATAGTATATAGTTTTCTCACAATTGCTCTTTTCACATAACACTAGGTATTTAGTGTTTCTCCATGTTTTTTTAGGGCCTTCTCATTTATTTATTTATTTTGGTTTTAGGGTCACACCCGGCAGAGCTCAGGGGTTACTTTTGGCTCTATGCTCAGAAATCACTCCTGGCAGGCTCTGGGGACCATATGGGATGCCAGGATTCGAACCACCAATCTTCTGTATACAAGGCAAACTCCTTACCTCCATGCTATCTCTCCGGCCCTCATTCATTTATTTTTATTGCTTAAGAACACATCATTGTGTAGATGTTCCACACTTTGTTTGTCCAAGTACATGTTGAAACAACAATTTGGTTGCTTTCAAATTTGGGGAGGTATGATTAAGGCTGCCAGAAGCATCATGGTTAGGATTTTTGCATAAATGTAAACACAAGAGTTGTAGTAACACGGTAAGATGGTTTTAGGGATATGACATGTTTAGCTGTGCAAGAAAACTGCAATGATTGTCTTCCCAAGTTGCTACGCAATTTTACATTATCAGTAGACAATGATACTTCATTGTTATTTAATTAGAAATTCCAAAGTGATATGCATTGTACATCTACCCAAAAATGCAGTTTGCCATCTGTATCCTTTGTGAGGTGTCTGTATAGAATTGTTTGCCTTTTTAAAAATATGGATTTTTGCTTTTGTATAGGGTTTTTTTTTGTTGTTGTTTGTTAATGTTTTTGTATTTTTGGGAGACACGTCTTTCATCTGATATGTTGGTCTGAAACATTTTCTCCCAGGCTGTTGCTGGTCTTCTATTTCCTCAGATCAGTGGAATAGGCTTGAATACTCAGAAAATGTTCCCCAGAAATACAACCATCTAATTTTTGATAAAGAAGCAGGAAATCCTAAATGGAGCAGGGAAAGCCTCTTCAACAAGTGGTGTTGGCACAATTGGATAGCCACTTGCAAAAAATTAAACTTAGACCCCCAGCTAACATCATGTACAAAGGTAAAATCCAAATGGATTAAAGACCTCAATATCAGCCCCAAAACCATAAGATATATAGAACAGCACATAGGCAAAACACTACAGGACATTACAGGCATCTTCAAGGGAGGAAACTGCACTCTCCAAGCAAGTGAAAGCAGAGATTAACAGATGGGAATATATTAAGCTGAGAAGCTTCTGCACCTCAAAGGAAATAGTGCCCAGGATACAAGAGCCACCCACTGAGTGGGAGAAACTATTCACCCAATACCCATCAGATAAGGGGCTAATCTCCAAAATATACAAGGCACTGACAGAACTTTACAAGAAAAAAACATCTAACCCCATCAAAAAATGGGGGAGAAGAAATGAACACGACACTTTGACAAAGAAGAAATACGCATGGCCAAAAGACACATGAAAAAATGTTCCACATCACTAATCATCAGGGAGATGCAAATCAAAACAACGATGAGATACCACCTCACACCCCAGAGAATGGCACACATCACAAAGAATGAGAATAAACAGTGTTGGCAGGGATGTGGAGAGAAAGGAACTCTTATCCACTGCTGGTGGGAATGCTGTCTAGTTCAACCTTTATGGAAAGCGATATGGAGATTCCTCCAAAAACTGGAAATCAAGCTCCCATACGATCCAGCTATACTACTCCTAGGAATATACCCTAGGAACACAAAAATACAATACAAAAACCCCTTCCTTACACCTATATTCATTGCAGCTCTATTTACCATAGCAAGACTCTGGAAACAACCAAGATGCCCTTCAACAGACGAATGGCTAAAGAAACTGTGGTACATATACACAATGGAATATTATGCAGCTGTCAGGAGAGATGAAGTCATGAAATTTTCCTATACATGGATGTACATGGAATCTATTATGCTGAGTGAAATAAGTCAGAGAGAGAGAGAAAAACGCAGAATGGTCTCACTCATCTATGGCTTTTAAGAAAAATGAAAGACACCCTTGTAATAATAATTTTCAGACACAAAAGAGAAAAGAGCTGGAAGTTCCAGCTCACCTCAGGAAGCTCACCACAAAGAGTGATGAGTTTAGTTAGAGAAATAACTACATTTGAACTGTCCTAATATTGAGAATGTTATGAGGGAAATGTAGAGCCTGTTTAGGTACAGGCGGGGGTTGGGTGGGGAGGAGGGAGATTTGGGACTTGGGTGATGGGAATGTTGCACTGGTGATGGGTGGTGTTCCTTTTATGACTGAAACCCAAACACAATCATGTATGTAATCAAGGTGTTTAAATAAAAAAAAATTATGCATTAAAAAAAATTCCTTTTGCAGAGCAGACATTTTCAGCTTTTAGTTTTAATAAAGCCCAATTTAGCACTGGTTTTATCTCCTTCTTTTATGACTTGGGCTTTTGGTGGTGGGGCAAAAAACTCATCCTCAAACTGAAGATCACCAACTTTTCTTCTTGTTATCACCTAGATGTGTTAAAGTCTTATGTTTTGCATTGAGATCTTGGTTTTTTATTTTGTGTTGGGTTCATTCTCAGAAAAAGATGCCTGTGTCTGAATTCTTTCCCTCACCCTCCCTGGCTTCCTATTGTGGCATTCTGGTTGTTCCAGATCCATTTGTTAAAAAGATGTTCTCTATAAAATTGCTTTTGCTCCTTTGTCAAAGATTAGTGACTGACTTTATGTGGGAGTACTTTGGGTTTTGTTTCATGATTCTCTGTGTCTATTATTTCACCAACACTACACTATCTTATTTACTGTGTATTAGATTATTATAATAAATTTCAAAATCGGATGATGTCAATTCTTTGACTGTTTTTCTCCTTCAAGTTTGCATTTGTTATTTGGATCGATTGCCTTTTTATATAAACTTTCAAATGAGTTTGTTGATTTTTATGACACAATTTGCAAGGATTTTTATTAGGATTCCACTGAAGCAACCGATCAAATTGTGAAAAACAGATATTTTTTAAACAGTATTGAACACGAGCATGAGATAGCTATACATTTAGTTAGATCTTTGGTTTGTTTTATTAAAGTTTTGTGACTTTCCTTATATAGATCTTATGCACACTTTGTTATATCTTTACTTCAATATTTCTGCTTTAGGTGATAATGTTTTAGGTAATAACAATACACTTATAATTTCAAATTCCAATAGTTTATTGCTAGCATATAGTAAAGTAATTGAATTTTTATGTTAACCTTGCACCTGAAACCTTGAGATACTTACTAGCTTCTTAAAGATCTTGATTTTATGGGTGATTCTTTGGAATTTAAACTTTTTTATTTTATTTCATGTATAATTTTTTTAATTTTTTGTTTTTGGGTCACACCCAGAGGTGCTCAGAGGTTATTCCTGGCTTTGCACTCAGAAATTGTTCCTGGCAGGCTCAGAGGACTATATGGGATGCAAGGAATTGAACCGAGGTCCATCTTGTGTTGGTTGCATGCAAAACAAATACCCTACCGCTGTGCTATTGCAATTTTTAATTGAATCACCATGAGATACACAGTTACAAAATTGTTCATGATAGAGTTTTTATAGGATAACACCTATCTCTTCACAGCACATTTACCACCATCAGTGTCTTCATTTTCCCTCTCTACCACTCCCCAGTTTAAAGCAGACATTTTTCTTCTCTCTCCTTTTTTGTATTATTTTAGGCACTAAGGATCAATATTGTTACTGAAGGAGAAATCACTTATCAAGAGTTATCATTTGCAACTCTCATTGCAAGAGTGGTCCTAACTCTACCCTAACCTCACTACACCTTTCTTTGTTTTGTTTTGTTTTGTTTTTAATTTTTTGTTTAAGCACCATGATTGCAAACATGATTATAGTTGGGTTTCGGTCACAAACAGAACATCCCCCCTTCACCAGTGCAACATTCCCACCCCCAAGGCCCTCCCTCCCTCCCATCCCCTGCCTGTATTCGAGACAGGCATTCTACTATAGTTATTTTTTTAAGTTCAGTAAACTGTTTTTTTTTTCTTAAAGGATACGTGTTAAAAAAAAAAATACAGTAGTAAACTCCCCCGTGCCTGCCAGGAGCTATTTCTGAGCAGACAGCAGACAGCAGGAGTAACCCCTGAGTACCACAGGGTATGGCCCAAAAAACAAAAAAATTAAAAAATAAATAAAAATACAGTAGTAAAGATGTGAAAGTGGCGATTGCCGTTGTTTGCATAGGCCCAGTAAAATATGGGGGGAAAAATCCTGATTACAAGAAGGCCTCACTCCAGAAGTTTATTGGCATAAGACCGACTCTGGGCTCCAGGCATATCAGTCTGTCCAACCCCTGAGTCATTCTCCATAGTTTTGGTGAAACTTTTTCGCACTTTAGATGTTGTTGGTGTCAGGTTCCTGTATTTAAAGATTCTGGATTCTGTGCATTTCCTTCTTCGAAGTCAGGCTGATGCGGAGCATCCTCTAGTTTCACCTCACCATTAGATGCTGAGAGACCTGCCCTGCAAGCAGGTTGTTGCTAAGTACACCTTTTTTTGTGACAAGCTTCCTACCATGGACTAGTCCTCCTGGCCTCATCTCTCTTGTCTTTGGCTATTTTACCATACTATCATATTTTTATATGGGATTTGTTTTTTATGTTTTATTTTGTTGACTTGTGTTTCTTATTTTGATTTTTTTTTTCTGGCCAAATTCAGTGCCCAGAGCTATTCTTGGATCTTTGCTCATGAGTGACACCTGGTGGTGTTCAAGGGAAACTGTCTGTGATTCCAGGAATTAAGGCCTGGTATTGGTTGCATGCAAGGCCGACTCCTTAACCCTTGCACTGTCTTGATCGCCCTCAGGATTTTTTGCTACATCCCTAAATTACATCCTGCCAACTATTGCTATGCATAGAAATAAAAAATAATGAATAATTATTAATACCGTAAATAATTTAATTGATAATTTATTCATTTGATTAAGTATTGCATATTTTATTATATACAATTATGGTTATTAAATAATTTAATTAAATAATTGATGCTAACATAAGTAATGACAAGAATAGCAAGAATTAACAGCTACACAGCATATAGATGATAATATTTTTGCATGTATTATTATGTTTGATTATGCTACAGTTTAACATGACCAGGATTGATTTTTTTTTTTCTGTATTGCAAAACAAACAGACTGAAACTTAATAAGGTGAGGCAACTTATTTAAATTTGCAAAGGGCAGAGATGGCACTTAAGCTTGAAGCCATTCCTTCTCATTCAAAAGTCAAAGGACCTCACAATGGCTGTCACTTCCACTTAATACATACCTAGCTGTCTCCTCCACTCAGGTAAATCTACACCTGGCTGTTTATGCCTACTTGGCCCTTCTTAGTTCTCAAAGTGGAGTCCATAAACGTAGGTGTTATTATGATCCTTTCATAAATAGGTACTGAGATTTCTGAAAGCGATTGACTTCCTCAGGTTCACACAGGTATTAGGAGGATATAGTTTAGGTGAATTCCCAGTGGAGTGGTTTAGGGACTACACCTGAGGCCCAGCGGGATAATATGAGGGCCGAGAACACACAGCTCTTATGAGTGTAGATGCTAGATTCTAGTTACTTCATGGGCACATGAAATTTTGGGGCCAAATTTGAAGACTTAAAACAGTGTTCTAGAGGGGCCGGAGCAATAGCACAGAGAGTAGGGGCATTTACCTTGCAAGAATCTGATCCGAAAACAAACCCTGGTCTGATTTCCTGACATCCAATTTGGTCCCCCAAGTCTTCTAGGAGAGATTTCTGAGCACAAAGCCAGAAGTGAGCTCAACTGGGATGTAAATCCCCCCTCCCCAAATTAAAATAGTGTTCTTGAGTGAAAATTTTGTTTTCCTCAATCCCTTTAAAGCTTTTTAACCAACCAATGGCTATCTGTTTTAATCAAGGGTTATCCATTTGGTCAAAAGGAATCTACTTATTCTACTTTCAGTTGGTCTACAGAGGGACTGGAGAGATAGTTCAATAGATAGTACACTTGTATGCTGTATGTGACTGACCTGGGTTTGATCCTTGGCAGCAAATAAGGTCCCCCAGTCCTAGCCAGGAGGAATCCACGAGCACCCATTTATCATACATAGCCATCATAGCCAGGAGAAATTCCTGAGCACCTCTGAGTATGACTCAGATCCCAAAAAGAACAAAGATCTCTATTGGGACTAGAGTGATATCACAGAGGTTAAGACCCAGGCACTGCGTACATCCTAGCCCAGTTTGATCTCATCTCTGGTGCCACTCAGTCTCCTGAGCATGGCTGTGTGCAGTCATGAGAAACCTCTGATCAACATTTATGCGGCCCACGACATTCTCTATACAGCAGGACCTGAGAAGCACAGTATATCCAAACAGTTGCATTGAACCGCTGTCCTAGTTGGGCAAGAATCCCAGAGATTCTTGGTCACCCCTGGGGCTTCTTGTGTACCTCCTTTTAGAAAGATGCTCACAGCAGTCCAACTACTTTGGTTGTATGTATACAAATAAGTCGACAGTACCTGGGACTCTGGCAGTCACTGAGATTGCATCTGTCAGAGCTCCAGAGCAGGGGAGTCAAAGGAGCCAGTGGGTGCTTCTCATTAGACCAGTCTTATAGACAGCACGTGCAAATATCTCTGCCTTTCTATTGCCTTGGGGTGTTTTCTCTCTCCATTGCTAATGACTAATAAAAGAGAGAAAGAAGAGAGAGAGAGAGTGAATAGGAAAGCAATTGCTATTAGATTTTCTTGTACTGCTGCAGGTTTGAAAAGCTCATTAGAGCGGCTTATGTGGACAGACTTCCAAGACACCCCGGGGAGGATGGGGAAGATAAAGGAGAAACAGAAATGAGATGACCCCCACCATCATCACCACCACCACCATCACAAATTTGTACAGGATCCACCTCTCTACAGACCTTGTGCTCTGCTACTAAAGACTTCCTTCTGGCTTGATTTTAAATGGTAGCATTAAAACAGAAATGTTCTCCTCTATTACCAGGAATATAGTACATTGATGTAGCGCGATTGGTTGAAATGTGATTTAAGTTTTGTTGTTTGTTGTTGTTTTAAGTTAGGAGTTTGGAAACATTTTATTTTATCTTTCTGTTTGGGGGGCTACATCCAGTGATGTTCAGAAGCTACTCTTGTTTCTGCATTCAGGAATCACTCCCCGTGGTGCTGAGGGGACCACACAAGGGTTGAACTCAAATTGACCCTGGGTAAAGCAAGCACCGTCCCTGCTGCACTGTCATTCTGGTCCCTTAATTTTTATTTTTAGAGGGTAGATTGGGGACACACAGATCAGCACTGAAGGGCTTGTAACCCTTCCTTTAATGCTCGTTTACCTAAGCTTTCTTTGGGGATGTTAATCCCACCTGGATGGTCAGACCCGGCAACACATGGAATGGGCAGATGATTTTGAAGAGTAAGATAGTCTACCTGGTGGGGGGAGACATGGGATAAGCAGCATAGAGGAAGCAGCAAGACAATAGCAAGGGCAGAGAGCTAGGAGCATCAGAAAGCATAGCAGAGAAGCACATGTGCGGAAAAGCATATGGCGGACAGAGCCATAGAATAATAGCAAGCTGACTCCAATGAAACTTTAACTTCTTGTGAATGATTTCTCCATCATTACCCTGCATCTTTAGACCCACTGCTAGAGGGGCTAGAAATGCTATGCTGGGGGAGGACTTACCCAACACATGGACTTAATATTTTATTCAGGGTTATCCTGAGGTCTGCTTAGAAGTTGCTCCTAGTGCTGCTCAGGGGACCAAAAATGGCAGGGATTGACCAAAGTTGGTCACATGCAAAGCAATTGCTTTCATCCTTGATCTATCTCTAGTGTTCTTTTTCTTTTTTTTCCATTCAGTTTGGAGTCTAGACTTTTGGAGGTTCAAATCTACAGATATTTTTTGAGCATCTTCCATGTACCTGTTGCTTCTGGGGAAATCTGAAGGAGGATGAAGACCATTAGTCCCTGTTCCCTGGCAATAGACATATCATACTATATTCACACTTACTCCAGCATGGCAGGAAGAGCAAAGTTGTCCACACATGATGCCAGGTCATTGCCTTTAGCATTAATGATTCCTAGAGATCAGGAGTTAAATTTATGGTTTGGAATAAATCAAGTCTACCAAAATCAAGTGACCCCACATACACACAAAAAAATCCCAACCAACCAAAAAAATCCACCACCCACTAGACTTGGCTTTCAGGATAAAAAGAATCTGCAAATTAGTAGTCACCTGTGCTGAATCTCCTTATAACTCTGTCACATGATGGAAGCAAGCTGTGTTTCTTGTCTGGGTGGGGGAGTAAAACTAATGGGGAGTTTTCATTCCAGCTCTACAATTTGGATCTACTTATTCCGAATAAAACAAATTTTCCTTCCTTCCCTCCTTCCTTCCTTCCTTCCTTCCTTCCTTCCTTCCTTCCTTCCTTCTCTTCCTTCCTTCTCTCCTTCCTTCTTCTCTTCTTTCTTTCTTTTCTTTCTTTCTTTCTTTCTTTCTTCTTTCTTTCTTTCTTTCTTCTCTTTCTTTCTTTCTTTCTTTCTTTCTTCTTTCTTTCTTTCTTTCTTCTTTCTTCTTCTTTCTTTCTTTCTTTCTTTCTTTCTTTCTTTCTTTCTTCTTTCTTTCTTTCCTTCTTTCTTTTTACTCCCTTTCTTTCCTTTTCCCTCCCTTTCTTCTTCTCTTCTTTACTTCTCTTTTTCTTTTCTTTCTTCCCTCCCTCCCTCCCTCCCCACCTTCTTCTCTCCCTACCTCCCTTCCTCCCTCCCTTCTTCCTTCCCTTCTTCTCTCCCTCTCTCCTCCCTCCCTTTCTTCCTTTCTTCCTTCCTTCCATGTTACTATGCTAGAGAAATACTCTCTACAGCATTTTCTAACCATGACACTCTTGTTTCTTTCTGTGGTCCCCATCATAACAGTTGACTTCCTGGTCTCAAGCAATGGTCCCCATATCAGCAATATTTACATCTGGCCCCTTTCAAGTATCCTGAGGGCCCTCAGAAATTGTATGGCCCCAGCTGAGAAATACTAGCGTAAGGCAAAAATACCCACGTTGATGAAGACCTACTAAGATTTGGCTTTCTACTTAGCAAATTCCATTATGAATTATTTTAGATCTGCATTCAAGGGTGTGAAGCTCGGGCCAGCAAATAGTCCTATTTTTCTGATGAGCAGAGACTTAAGAATTGGCTTCATGCTCTGACCAGCCTGAGCTTCTTGGGGAATTGTATACCTGGTTGCAGAGAGGTCAGACAGAAAACACAAAGTGCCTATGGAAATAGGATTCCTTTCAAGCAAATTCTCTTAGCACTTTTCTCATGCCATTTGGAGGTACCTGTATTAGTCAAAGAAATAAACAAGGGTATGAGCTGGTGGGAGTAATGGGCCAAATGACTGAAACACCGGTTTTCTTTTATTTGGTGGGGGTAGTCACAACTGGCAGCGCTCAGTGGTTTCTTCTTGTTCTACACTGAGAAATCACTCCTAGCAGGCTCACCATATGGGATGCCGAGATTCAAACCACCGCCCTTCTGCATGCAAGACAAGCACCCTACTTCCATGCTATCTCTCCAGCCCAAAACACTGGTTTTCTATTGAGAAACTTGGGGAGTTCTACTACCAACATTGCCTGGTCCCCTAAGCAGTGCTTGCTGTAACCCTCTTTCCAATATTGTTTTTCAATTTTAGTGCCATGATTTACAATACTGTTAATGCAGGATTTCATGCATAAAAAATTCCAGTACCACATTCCACCAAAGAGTTTGCTCCTCTTCATCATTATCTTGAGATCTCTCCCCAAGTTCTTCCACCATGGTATGCTTCCTTCTAAAAATCAGTTCTCCAATTTTGTTGTCTTTGGTCACTTATCATATCTCTACTCATTTTATTATTTCTTTTAATTTACCACATGTGAGAGAGATCATTCTGTGTCTCTCTCGTTCTGACTAAGTTTACTTGGCTCAATACATTTATGTCCATCCATGTAGCAGGAAATTACATGATTACATCTTTTCTTATAGCTGAGTAGTATTTCATTAATTATCTGTGTAACATGTGTATGTGTGTGCATATTGTGTCCCATTGTGTACCAAAGTTACTTTACCCTATATTAAGTTCTGGGACACTTAGGTTGTTTCCATATTGGGGGTAATAGAAACGAACAGTGCTGCAAAGAACATGCTGAATCTTTTTTCTAAATAGATTTTTGAGCCCTTGAAATAGATGCCAAGAAGCAGAATTGTGGTGACCCCCAAATTTAAAAAGTAAAAGAGAAATTACTCCAGAAATAAATTGTTCCTCATAACTAGGAAGAGATTTGGTCAAGATCTAATAGAGCATTAATAGCATGGAACCATCTATTCAGCTTGAGCAGGGCTAAGTGAGCATGAAGAAGGGTGCAGGCCCGCAAAAGCAACCTCAGGCTTTAGTGCACTCATTTGACTATTGCTTTTGTGCACCTCTTCTGTGCCCACAACTAGGTGAGATTCTTGAACAAAGACCTGAATGATGGTACCAGTTGAAAAGGTCCCTCAAAAGTGAAAACACTCCTCAACAGCAGAATATAATAGTGCTAATTGGACTTGAATCTTTTTTTGGGGGGGGCACACCCGGTGATGTTCAGGGGTTACTCCTGGCTATATGCTCAGAAATCACTTCTGGCTTGGAGAACTATATGGGATGCCAGGGATCGAACCCAGATCTGCCCTGGGTCAGCCGTGTGCAAGGCAAACACCCTACTGCTGTGCTATTGCTCTGGCCCCAATTTGAATTTATTTTTTTTGGGGGGGGGGCACTCAGAGGTAATCTGGCTCTGCACTCAGAAATCACTTCTGGCAGGTTCAAGGGACCACATGGGATACCGGGGATTGAACCGAGGTTCATTTTGGATAGGCCTCATGCAAAGCAAATACCCTACTGCTGTGTTACCTCTCTTGCCCCAACTTGAATTATTTTTAATGTCATGTAAGATAGTTGCTCTTCTGTCAGTTATGATCAAATAAAAATCTCAACCTCTCTGAAACCAAAAGAGGGAAACTAGAGCCAGAGTCTAGAAACTGGGCTGGGAAGACCATCTCAGTTAAGTGGGACGGACCCCAGAGTCAGAGAGTACTGACCCCTGGAGCCATGATTTCATCACTCAGACTCTGCAGATCTGTTAGGCTTTCGACTCAAATCACTTTCAGCTACATCTGGGTTATGTGATCTGGGGCACAGCTAATTCTTCTCTTCAAATCTCATTTATAGCTTCTGAAAAACACGGAAAATGATAGTACTTGGTAGGGAAGATGCTGAGGTTGGACTCATCCTGTCTTCCATTCCCTTCCCCCGCTCTTGGGTTTAATACCTCATTTCCCTTTCCTCAGGACCTGGAGGAAGTTGAGGTAGAGTCAACAGGGACGCCAGTGTTGCCCCTTGGCTCATTTCTGGTGTTATGTCAGGATAAAGAATTCCAGTGCTGACACACACTGGCAAGAGATGGAGGGCAAGGTGGTCGAGGAGAAGATAATGTTTCTCTAGCCTGCAATTTCTTTCAATTTCAGGATCGCAATCACCCGGGCAGGAGTTCGTAATGGCAATGCCTGGAATGCTTAAGTGAGTTTGAGGCCAGTGGTGGAAATGGTTTTGCATTTAGAGAGGGAACACAGGTATGGTACGTGACCCAGGTTTCACATTGCGTGAATGAATATGTGTGTGTTTGTGGGTCATGTGTGTGCACCTGTGCACCCATACAAACCCACATACTTGTGTAAATGCAGGAGGAAATGAAGAAAGGTGTGTGTGTGTGGCCAGAGGTGTGGATGGCAGAGTGGTGGATGGTACTGCCTCCTAGGGTACTCAGGAATGTGATTTTCTTTCTCTGATCCCCAGGTCTTTTACCATCAAAATGCAGATTAAGGTCCACTACTTTGCAGGTGTTAAGTGCTTTTGTGTATGAGCTGCTATAAACACCATGCCCCCAGGCTCCGTAGACAGCAAACATTGGTTTGTCTCAGCTCAGCAGGCTGGGAAGTCCAAGTTCGGGTATGCAGTGGACAGATTCCTGTCTGGAGAGTACAAGCTTCCTGGTACTATCTCCTGCAGTACTTCACAAAGTGAAAGGTTGTTTAAGGTCTCTTTAAGAAGGGCACTAATCCATTTCACGCAGGCTCCATTCACATAGCCAAGGTTCCCAACCCAAGATCTCTTAAAGATCTCACATTTTGGATTTCAACGAACGAATCAGGGCAGGGGGTTATGGACACCAGCATGCCATCCATTGCCAGAATTTGAGAGAGGAAGAAGACAACACAGCTAACACATGGTGCACATTTAATAAAGGGCTTCCATCTGTGATGCTCAATCAGTCCTGATATTTTCAATGAATCAACCTTTACTTTCAGCATTTCATTTGGGCAGAATGAAACAGCACTCGCATATTTTTGCACAGCTTTGTAGAACCCAGAATTAGACT
>NC_064852.1:8139579-8312079 GCF_024139225.1 Suncus etruscus
GTGATATAAATATTTCAGCTGATAGTAGTCCAGGTCCAAGAAGGTAAAATAAACTAGATTTAAACAAACAATTCAACATAGAACTGCAAAAGGCATTGTGAAATTCTGCAAAATTGCAGATCCGATTTCCCTGGAATATACTTGGGTCTAGCAAAACCTTGACAATTATTCATGTTGGAAGACTGGGCAGAAATGCAGACAATGGGAAAACAAACTCTCAATCATCAGGTTTCAGAATTCCTCAGTGTCCAGAAATGCCTATGTTTGCCTCTTTTCCCCTGTAGTCTGGAGCTGGCTCCAGATCTTAATAGTCCCGATATATATCTTGCTACTCCCAGTAAATGTGAGTTCATGGCAGAGAGTCTAAAAGAACTCCCTACCTGCAATGAACTTGGCCATTTCATTAGTGAATAGAATTTTCCATTTTATGGGACTTCATACTAGGTTTTCGTTCATATTTTCTTTACTGAGAAATTACTATGCACCCAGGTTTACAATGACGATGTGCTTTATTCTGTACTTCATTTAAAAAAAATGGAGCCCAGCCTTTATGACAGTGTTTCCTTCCTATCTACTGGCCATTCAGACAATGATTGTGAATCATTAATGTGAGTCATACCACCAGCTGCCTTCCTTCTATAACTTCTCATTGCCTTTGGACAAATTCCAAACTACTAAGTCTGGATCAGTAAAGACTCTCGGAACTCTATAAACTCAACGCAGGCATTGTATTTCTCCTTGGACCACTAAGAAGACTCTCCCCTGTTCATTTAAAATTATCTCTTCCACAAGACAATACATTTTAGAGTAAAGGTAGCTATATGTTATTCTTTATCAAGGTTCAACATAGTACCTAGTGCAAAATCAGTGCTCAGCAAATACTTGCTGGCTATTGGGGCTCTAAATTTGATGTCACTTTTCTTGACCGTAGTAATTTTGTGTTTAGTTTTTATTCATTTATTTTATAGGCAGTTACTAAATTTCTATCATGGGTTCGTCTTTGTGCTGTATACTGAGAATATTTCAGTGAATAAACTGGGCCCATGTTTTATGAAAGATACTGGCTGAAAGTGGAATCAGAAATTATTTCAGTAAGACCAGGGATGAGCAGATAACTAAAAATAGCCCCATGCAGGAACGGTTGCAATTTCAGCACAAATGATGGTAGTCTTGATTTTATATATACATATATATTTATATATAAACAATCATTACACATTGATAATTTAGTGAATAGGGAGAAAAAGATTATTTCAAGAAAGAGATGAGAAGGGGCCTGAGAAATAGCATGGAGGAAGGGCATTTGCCTTGCATGCAGAAGGATGGTGGTTTAAATCCCAGCATCCCATATGGTCCCTCAAGCCTGCTAGGAGTGATTTCTGAGTGTAGAACCAGGAGAACCCCCTGAGTACTGCTGGGTGTGACCCAATCCTCCCCCCCAAAAGGGATGAGGAGTGCTTATAAAAACTGTGTTTTGGAAGCAATGGTTATGTGCATGAGCAAGGCACTAAGGAGAGAAAATATCTCAAGCAGTAATTTTCATCTAAAACAGTTTTGCTCCCAAAGGGGATATCTGACAATCTAGGGATATGTGATTGTCCTAACAAAGAGTGAATATAATCTCAGATGACAAGACAAATACCCAAAGAGTCGTCTATCTCAACAAATCAATAATGCAAATATTTTTTCATGTTAACGATTTAAATTTTTACTTTGAAATACCGTTCAAATTTTTCCTTTTCTTTAAAAGTATATTTCTTTATTTTGTTTTGTATTTCCATGATAATAAGTGATGGACACTTATTCATTTATCTAACAGTTATTCATATAACATGTGCAGAGAAGTGTCATTCATTGACACAAACTTGATGTCTCAGTATCTGGTATCAAATAAAACAGACAAGACAAGCTAGGGCATATGAAGAATTTTTTGTAGACAATGAAGAAATTATTTGATCATTTAGGATAATGGAAAATATTGAAGACTTAAGTTAAGAAGATAGAAGCACCATGTTTTCTCTTAAAAAAAAAAAACGGGGCCAATACTTCAGTAAAGAAGACAAGCATATGCTCACAGTGTGTGACCACTAACACCATATAACCTCCATAGTACAGCCGTGTAGAACCTTTTAATAGTTGTCTGAGAGTCATCTGGTGTAGTCCTGGAGGCTTTCTGAGTATTTCAGGATGGCCTAGTTGCTTTCAGCACCATAGGGACCAAACAGCACCACATCCTTTGATCCTCACCCTAAACCACTGGTCTGGTTGGCTAAGAAGGATTCTGAGACTCACTCACGAATGCCACTTGGGAGGCAACCCCCAAAATATTTTGGAGTGAAGTAATATTTTTCCAGCTTCTTGGAAAGGTATCCATGACATTTTGCTCACTATTACTCATTCATTGTGCGTTTTACAATTAAAAATATAAAGAGACTGTGAAAGATATGTAAGCCAATATGATCAAAATAAAAATTAAAAAAGTACAATACAAAAAAAAAAAGAATATCTCCTGGCAGGGCTCAGGGGACCATATGGGATTAGTGGGATTAAACCTGGGTCAGCTATGTGCAAGGCAAGTGTCCTACCACTAGTGTTCTGGTCCTATGCTACATCCAGACTAAATAACCCTAAATAAACTACCACTAGTCCTACCACAAAGTGTTTTGGTCCTATGCTACATCCATACTAAATAACCTTTTCGGGAATCAAAGCTATTTATCTCTGCAGTTAGAGAAGAAAATTATATAAAAGGAAAGAATAAATGAAAGGATAATATATGTCATCTTCAAAAAACTAATTTATAAATTTGCATGGGCTTTGCATGATGACTATATGGGCATATGGTAATTTTATTATGTCATCCTTGCACAGGGGCCATGCTAATCTTCTCTGTATTCCAATTTTAGTATATGTGCTGCTGAAGCAAGCACATGATAATTGTATTGTGTTATAAATCGTATTTTATAAAAATATAAATAGATGATAATTTTAATATTGATTCACTCGAAGCATATATCCACTGAGACCCAGGGAGAAATTCACTCACAATGTTCCAACTGTGTAGCAAGAAAATGATCTGATTTTACTGTCACTAAGGTAAGATCTGGAAGAGCCAAGAAATTCAAGCATTTTTCTCCAACCCCCATAGCTCTCTTGTTGAGTCTAATGGAAACTACTTGGGTTTATCCTAGGTAAGATAACTAACTATAGGTTCACAAAAACCAACTTAGGTGAGAAAAAAGGTAAATTACTCAGATCACTGTATACAAAAGACATGTAATTCTGTATGATCCTGGTCAAATAAGAGGGAATGACATATACTAAAAGCAAAATATCATTGGTGCCTAAACTACCTTATTTTGTTATCAATTCATTTTATAGTGACTAAATGTTCTTCAAGTGTTCATATCATTTACTTGAGTGAATAACAGACCAATGTCAACTTAGAAACCGAAAGGAAATAAGTCAATACAAAAGCCTTTCTTTTGAGGAACAGATGACTGAATAAAGAAACTAAAGAATATATACATAATAAAATGTGTGTATTATTTGGTTACAAGAAAAGGTTCAGTCATGCAATTTGCTGCTATGCAAATGGATCTAGATAGTATCATGTGGAGTGAAGTCAGTCAGAGGGAGATAAACAGACTTAGAATGATCTCACTCAGATATGGGATATAAAGAAACATTATAGGGGAATATCAAATGTCCAATCGTGCAAGAAACAAAGAGCTATAGAATGGATTTTCAGTAGGAAACTTACTAACTAGGGAGGAGGAGGGAGGATAAGTTAGGAAAGGGAATACTAAGATAATGTTGGAGGGAAAATAAGTATGCCTGCCACAGAGGCAGGCTGTGAGGCAGAAGGAAAACAGGGAACATCGATGAGGGGGACGTGGCCACTGATGAAGAGATTTGTGCTGGAACATTCTATGCTTGAAACTCAATAATAAATATCTTAGTAGTTTTGTAATTCATGGCAGTTCAATACTATTTTCATTTTTAAAAATAATTGAATAAATTTTTCTTTTGGAAATAGTTTAATAATAAAATTTAAATATTACTCCTTGTTGGAAAAGCTTGATTTTAAAAGTAGGTGGAGGGCCAGAGCAATAATACAGCAGTAAAGCCTTGTACGTGGAAAACCCACTAAAGACCAGGGTTCAATTCTCGGCATTTCATATGGTCCCCCCTGAGTCTGCCAAGAGCAATTTCTGTGTGCAGAGCCAGGAGTAAACCCTGAGCACTACCACCGAGTTTGACCCAACCCCCAAATAAATACAAATTTTTAAAAAAAGTAGGTGGAGTCTATAATTCTTTTGTTTTTAATAGGGAATTTGAGATATAGAGACAGACTTGCTGAAAGTCAGTTAAAAGAACAATACTTTTTTTGGTCGGGGCAGAGGACTGATTCTGGGGCTTTTGACTTTAGCCTTGTCCCTGAATAAAGCTGATATCTTCTGAAGCCTGACTACCTGTTAGATTTATACCCGCTGCATTCTCCTCAGAACCGCAGGCTGAACAGGGTGCTCTGAGCTGGAGGAGAAGACCTCATCCTCCATCTCTCCATTAATCAGCCCCATAAAGGACTGACTTGCAACAGTGGGGGACACTTGTCTTGTATGTGAGTGGCCCCGGTTTGATCAAATATGATCCCCTGGATCCTGCCAGGGGGAGTAAACCCCAAGCACCATCAGGTATGACTCCTAATTAAAAAATAAACAGAAGAAGAAGAAGAAGAAGAAGAAGAAGAAGAAGAAGAAGAAGAGGAGGAGGAGGAGGAGGAGGAGGAGGAGTAGGAGGAGGAGAAGAAGAAGAAGAAGAAGAAGAAGAAGAAGAAGAAGAAGAAGAAGAAGAAGAAGAAGAAGAAGAAGAAGAAGAAGAAGAAGAAGAAGAAGAAGAGAAGAAGAAGAAGAAGAGGAGGAGGAGGAGGAGAAGAAGAAGAGAAGAAGAAGAAGAAGAAGAAGAAGAAGAAGAAGAAGAAGAAGAAGAAGAAGAAGAAGAAGAAGAAGAAGAAGAAGAAGAAGGAGAAGAAGAAGAAGAAGGAGAAGGAGAAGAAAAAGAAGAAGAGGAGGAGGAGAAGAAGAAGAAGAGAAGAAGAAGAAGAAGAGAAGAAGAAGAAGAAGAAGAAGAAGAAGAAGAGAAGGAGGAGAAGAAGAAGAGGAGAAGAAGAAGAAAAGGAGGAGGAGGAGAAGAAGAAAAGAAGAAGAAAGAAGAAGAAGAAGAAGAAGAAGAAGAAGAAGAAGAGAAGAAGAAGAAGAAGAAGAAGAAGAAGAAGAAGAAGAAGAAGAAGAAGAAAAAGAAAAAGAAAAAGAAGAAGAATAATACTTGAAACAGTTCTTGTTCCTGGAAGAAAAAATAAGCGTCCAATCTCATCATCATTCTAATAATGTCTCATGGAATGCAAATATGTGCCATGTTTTAAGACTTTATTGTATTATTGTAGAATGAGTTACTAATGGAAAACATCTCAACTTGATTTTTTTCTTCAGATTCTCTTAGAAACTACTTCACTTTTTTGTTTTTGTTTTTGACTCACACCCAGTGGTGCTCAAGGCTTAACCCTGGCTCTGCACTCAGGTCAAAACTGGCAGTGCTTTGGGATAGAGTTGTAGAGAGTGCAGGGGATTAGACTCAGGATGGCCATATCTAAGCATCTGAGGCAATCATTCTACCTACTGAACTATTGCTGCAGTTCAACTTTCCTTGTCTATTCCTACATGAATGTCTTCTCAATAAAGTAATATCATGAAGTTCATTTTGTTCCTATAAATGGTAAATAATATGTAACTCCATAAAATGCTGTCAGAAAACTTACTTAAGGCAAAGCCTCATATTTTCTGACCTATTCATGTTGAAACCTACTTATGTACTTGCCTCACAGCAAGCTGGCAAATAAATATTCTTTTCTGAGAACGTTTATGCTTCCCCCACCACATAGTTAATTCATTTTAGGAGCTAATGCAATTTCCTAAATGTTAAAAGTAGCAACTGAGAGAACAGTCACTTTTCCAACTTTAAAGTTCATACCGAAATTTGGTTTCTTCTATATTATTTATGTTGTTACTCACTCAGAAATGCCTTTGCCACATTCATTGCAATCTCTCTATCACACTTTCTCTTCGTAGAACCAGCTGTTTTCCTTCATTTCCTATTTGGCTTTCACATTATCCATTGGGCCCAAAGGAGTCCCCTCTTCGCTGGTTATAGAATTTCTCAGGTCATTAGTCTCAATCTGTGAAGGGTTTCCCACCTAATATGGTTTATGCGAACCTGTAGTTATCTTACCTGGGATAAACCCAAGTAAGTCCCATGAGACTCAGCAAGAGAGTGATGCTCTTTGGAGGAAAATACTTGAATTTCTTGGCTCTTCCAGATCTTACCTTAGTGACAGCAAATTCAGATCATTTTCAAGCCACATAGTTGGAACATTGTGAATGCATTCCTCCTTAGGTCTCAGTGGATACATGCTTAGAGTGAATCAATATTAAAATGATTATCCCTTTATATTTTTAATAGTAAAACTCATAATGAATAAGTAATAATGAGCAAAATGTCATGGGTACCTTTCCAAGAAGCTGTAAAAAAAATCACTCAACTCCAAAATACCAGAACATACTATTTTTTTGTCTACCTTAGTTGAACTTGACCCAGTTTCTCAATTTGTTTTATTATTTTAACTTTTTTTAAGTTCATCTATTTTAGCTGTCTTGAATATAGGCATGGGGTGGGAGAGGAAAAAGAGATGGCATTGAGAATGTTGCACTGGTGAAGAAGGGTATTCTTTTTATGAAACCCAATTACAAATATTTTTGTAATCATGATGCTTAAACAAAGATAATATTCTTAAAAATGGGAGAAAGGAAAATATTCATTTGAATAAGAAATGTACCAGGCCCTAGATACTAAAGATACTATATTGTTTTGTTCTTCCAAAGAACAGTTAATGATAGATGTACATTTGAATAAATATCACTTTAATTGTACAATTAAAGAAGAATAACAAGGATAGCATGTTGAGCAAATGAATATGGCATGGAAAGTGAATGACTATTTCCTTTGGCAAACACAAGGAAGTGTTCCATATTTAGGTAGGTTGATTTGTTTTTTATCAAAAGTGATAACTGAAGTGCCAGAGTGATAGTACAGAGGTTAGAGCATTTGTTTTGCATGCAGCATACGTAGGTTCGATTGCCAACATTCTGTAAGATCTCCCGGAGCCCACTAAAATTAATTCCCCTGAGAAACATCAGCTATGGCCCAACACAAACAAAAGTGTTAATTGAATGATCAAGGAAACTGTGTTGGAGAAATAATCATGTACATTATGACATTAAAATTAATACTTTTCTCATGAATGGGTGAATATTGGTGAAAAAAAGTTAAAAGAGAAGGAATCATGTTGGATAATCTCTCTGGCAACAAGTATGGGATCAGATTAGGGAAAGAAGATAATAATACATATGGTGAAACAATAGTAAAAGAAGGTAGCAACAGATCAGGTCAGGGATCATGGATGCCTAAGCTGGAAGAAAAGAGAACAGTGTAGGAAAGGTGATGGTTTGTAAAAGTATTTAGATGTGAAATTGTTCAGATATGTTGACAAATACATATTAATTATGATCAATTACTCAATGTTCTTTACTTATTAACTTCCCTGCATTAGCCATGTATACTTTACCAAAAATAAAATTGTGAAAGTCCTCATGCAAATTATTTTCATTTGGTTGGGGACAGAGGAATTTGGGTCACACCTAGTGTTGTTCCTATATCACTTCTGGATTTGTGCTCAGGGTAACTCTTGGTGGTGTCATGGGGAGCAAATGTGGTGCTGGAATTCAAACCACTCACACATAAGGCAAGCACTTTAACCCCTGTACTATGTCTCTGTTCCTTTCTATCAATTTTAATCCAAATTTCTTAATAGGAATTCATTTTCAGAAATTTTAGGATTCTCTGATTTCCTCTCTGGCCTCATTTTCTCATTAAACTTCCACATATTAACCCTATTCACTTTGAATCAATCACAGTGAACTTCCTGTTTATTTTGCCTCTGTCTCTATAGAAATACAGTTCCCTTTTCCAAGAACTTCTGATACATGTTATACCACACAGTTATTCCTTATACCAAACCCCATGCACTCACACAAATTCATACTAAATATATCCATAAATCTCAGACATGACATCACATACATACACATTATAAGTGAGAGCTCAATTTTTGTTCAAAGATAATTGAAATATTACATTCCTTGACTCCCCTCTTCTAAAATGTAGAATTAATGTCTTCTCTCTCTTTCTCTCTCTCCCTCTCTCTTTCTCTCACTCTCCCCTTTCAATGTATTCAGTTATGACACTTGCTACTAAGTTCTCTTTAAAATATGAATTAAGGAAAAGACAGAACAGGAGTTTAATTGCTTGCCTTGCACACAGCCGATCCTGGTTTATCCTCAACCCCCACATATGATCTTCCAAGCACTTAAGAGAATGAGCAATGAACAGAGACCAGTAATTAGTCTGAGCACCACTGGGTGTGCCCTAGCCCCCAACATTTTTTTTGGTTTTTGGGCCACACCCGGTGTCACTTGAAGCTTACTCCTGCCTATGCACTCATAAATCACTCCTGTCTTGGGGGACCATATGGGACGCCAGAGGATTGAACTGCATGCAGTCTGTCCTAGGCTAGTGTGGGCAAGGCAGATGCCTTACCGCTTGCTCCACCACTCACCCCCGCCCAATTTTTAGTCAAATGCCTGTAGCTGTGGATACATTAATATATATATATATATATATATATAATAGATATATAGATAAGTTGCTTCTATATTTCTTAGCTATAAGGAAGAATACCCAATTATTGATGTTTGGTAGTAGGACTTGGGGTTGGGTAACGTTAACGTAATGACAGTTTAACCTGAACACACCCTGAACATGTCCCTTGTCATGCCAGGTATAGAAGGAAAACTTGAACTTTTACAGGAGGCCCTGAATAGTGACCAGAGCAGCTCCTGTTGGTCTATAGCAGAGGGAGAGGAGAGTCAGAAATAAAGCATCAGAGAAATGCTGCCTACTTTGTATCTCACTTTCTTTCCTGAACCTGGGTCTCCCAGAGACACCTCTGGCTGGAGAATTTACATCTATCTTTCCTGTCTCAGAAATCCCCAGTGTCAACAGCAGGCCTGAGACTCCAGGGGAAATAGAGTATATTTGGCTCCTAATTCTCTCTTCTCCCTTTGTCCCAGGTGGGTGCTCCCTACTAGTTGGTGTCCTTGTTTGGGCTCTTGGCCCCACTCAGCAGCCAGTCCCTAAGGGCTCTTGAGAGCCAACTTGGGTTTCTGAAGCCTTTCAGCAGACAAGCAGTAGGCAGACTTATATAGCTTACCATAGTAACTGTAGTGAAGGATTCTACAAAATTTCTACCAAAAAATCACTACTTATACAGATTATAAAAGTATCTTTTTCATTTTGTTTTGTCTTTGTCTTAGAGTCAGACCCAGTGGTGTTCAGAGATTACTACTAGACCTGCACTCAGAAATATCTCCTGAAAGGACTGAAGGATGGTATAGGTTGCCAGGTATCAAACATGGGTCAAGCATGTGTAAGGTAAATGCCCTACCCATTGTACTATCACTCTGGCCCCAGGTTATGAAAGTATCTTATACTAGAAGGGTAATGTCCAGGTGTTTTGCCAAAAAATGAGTTTTTGTATTAGAATATAAAATATGAGTTATTTGTATTAGAATATAAAATATAATAATTAGCATAGAGAACTGTCTCATTGCAAGGATTGCTTTTAAGTTAAATGAATACTGGAACTCCACATTTAAAATTTATGTATATATGTATATATATATGTATATATATACATATATACATATAACTCCCAATATTGATTCTATATCAATAGGGTCAAAATTAAATATTATTCTTTTCTAAATAGTGTTTGAATGTGCATGTATGTTTCTTTACAACATAGATCTTATTACTGAATTTTTTGTATAGAATGTTACTATCTTTGGGACACACCCAATTATTTTCAGGGCTTCCTTCTATGCTCAGGAGTACTCCTGGTGGACCTGGGTGTCCATGAGTTCCCATGGAACAAACCTTGATTGGGCACATGCAAGGCAAGCACCTTAATTATTGTGATAATTTTCTAACCCTGAAAGTAAACTTTTGTTTGCTTTTTTGGGTCACACCCAGCAGAGTTCAGTGCTTTCCCCTGGCACTGTATTTAGAGATCACTCATGGCAGTTCTTAGAGGCCATATGGGATGTTGGGGATTGAACCAGACTTGGCCACATGCAAAGCAAGCACACTGCCTGCTACTGCTGTATTATGGATCTGGCCTATAATATCACCCAAGCATGGTAAAAATTTTATAAATTAATTCAATGGAATTCATTTATACTTTAATTATTATTTATATAAAATGTCCATTTGGCCTCTTTCTGAAAAGATGGTTTTGCTGGAAATACATTATAGTTTTTCCCATAACTTTACAATTATTTTACCCATTTTTATCAATTACTCATTTCAATTCTCATTGAAATTACTCATTTCAATCTCATTATTTTTCAGCATCTATATATTAATTATATTTAAAATATATGATTGATACAATCTACAAAATTTAAATAAATTTAAGAAATAAGTAATCTTTCATGTCCTCTGTAAACTGGGATAATTTAAGTCTTATTGATAGATATGTATAAGTTAAATTAAATGAGCTATCATAGGAAATAGGGACATTTGGGCCTTCTTTTAAAAATCATATTAATTTTAATTATTTAATTATATTTATATATATATTAATTTAATTATTTAATTATATTGCATCATAAGTAATCCATAGTGTTCTTGTAAGGGTGAGTTCATGTAAGGTATACAATGACTACTCCATGATTTAACAGTCAAGGAATCCTGAGTTAATCCAAAAATATAAGTAATTTTAACTCTGAAGTAGCTAGACATTCCAGATGCAGTGACATACTGCAAGAGGAAAGACAAGGAAGATCTTTGTAATATTTATGCAGTATAAAACCATGGTCTGGACAGTCAGGACATCTGTCAGCTATTGAGCTATTGACTAACCTTTGGCATGGAAAATTACCCAGGAGTCCTTTCAAAAGCATTACTTGAATACATTAGGTTGTGTTACAAATATTCGATAAAATAAATGCATTGGTATTTTTCTGGGGCCTTTTGGAGCTTTCATTAATCACAATATGTCTTCCTTGTTCTTAAATTTAGCAAGTGTAACCCCTTGGCTACAAAGGAATGATGCAATTGGAGTGATTAATTCTCTAATTATAGCTTAAATTCCTACAATTTCTTATCCCCTAAAGAGTTCCAAAATCTTGGCTTGCTATCATCTAAAACGATTATGACCACCGCATACTTCAAAGAACTATAAAGGTAAAAGGCCAGCTGCTAAAAACTGTACTTGAATGGGGAACCAGAAATAGAAAAGTCAATTTGACCCAGATAGAAGAGGAATCTGAAGCTTGAACTTAGAACCCAGTATAAAAGTTTTAGGAAGAATAATCTACTGTTTTTAGACACAGAACCATAAATATTTAGTTTGAGAAGGACCGATGGAACAAATGCCCTTCTAAGCCCTCATCTTACAACTGTAGAAAATAAACATGAAAATGAAAATGGGCTTTTCAAAGCTTAACATATGATGAATTAAAAACTCAGAGTTGATCCAAGTCATACTACTGATATCTAATTTTTAGGGTTCTGAAGGACTCTTATGCATCATTCTCTCTGATTCATGTTCTTTGAAGATTTTTAAAATATATTAGAAAATTCATTTATATATCTGACATTAACGGAGGCTGGTCTTATATATATCAAAATATAACAGAATCAATACATATATCAGCCATTAGAGATGAACTGACCATAGGGTTTTTCCTGAAAGAGTCAAATAATGATAGATTAAATGCACTGGGAGCTTATTATATGCTCAGCACCATTCTATATGCTTTTGATATACATGCATAAAATTAATACACACAAATATAAATTCAATGTTATATGTGCATTTATTTATACATTGAAAATTGATACATATACCGTATATCCAATGCATAGCATTTTGATTAAACCATCACCTTGAGATCATTGATTCAAACATATTTGTATAAATTAGATAGAGAGGAGGCTGGAGAGATAGCATGAAGTTAGGGTGTTTGCTTTGCTAGCAGAAGTACGGTGGTTCGAATCCCAGCATCCAATATGGTCCTCTGAGCCTGCCAGGAGCTGTTTCTGAGCGTAGAGCCAGGAGTAACCCCTGAGAGCTGCCAAAACCCAAAAAAAGTCAACATAAATAAAATTAGATGGAGAGATCCCATATATTAGTTATCTAGTTTCCCTCAATAGTTTGCAATATCACCATAATAAATTTGACATTGTTCGAATCTACTTGTTTTTCTCATATTTGCAGATTTTTCCATGCACTTCTTCATGCATTTCTTTTTAGCTCTTAAGTAATTTTATCATATGTATATATGTCATTAAAAATCAACACTATTATCATTTTTTAATATTTTCTTTAATTGATACTTCACATTCTCATCTACCACATCACTACCCCTAATTTTTAGAGCCTAATAGTTATTCTTAATGTGTTAACATTTGACAGTAAAGAAAAGTTAAACAAATAATGTTATGGTAGTCTCTGGGGATTGCTTCCCTGAGATTCATACCATTGTATTCAATGCTGAGTAATAGCTATGTTATAGCTATACCACAGTTTATTTAACTCTTTCTCATAAAAGATCATCTGTACTGGGGCCAAGGGAGTGGCAAAAGTGGTAAAGCATCTGCCTTGCCTGTACTAGCCTAGGACTGACCGAGGTTCAATCTCCATCTCCAGCATCCCATATGGTCTCCCACGGTGTAATTGCTGCTTTATATGCTACTTGCTGAATTCAATTAAAAAACCAAAAGGCTACTTCCTAGAATGACTACTGTGACCTCTAAGGTTTTGAGGGGAAGGTGGACACATTTGATGGTGCTCATAGTCAGCTTCTTCCTTGATGCTAGGAGATGCACAACTAGCTGTAATGAGGAAATGCATGTGGTTCCAGAGATGAAACTTGGACCTGTCCAGGCCTTTGGGCAATCTCTCTAGTTCTACTTTCAGACATTCACAAGTAATATATGCATGCCTAGCTTCCGTTTATCTTAACCAGTTAGATATATTTTTCATTGTAGGTAAGCATAACACAGAAAGAAGATTTTCAAATGACACCTATTGTTCATTCAATAAAATATTTCTTGCACTCAGACTGAATGGCATATACCACTTCATTAGTCTGTTAAGAATATATAGTAGAGGGATCAGAGCAATAGCACAGGGGGTAGGGAATTTGTCTTGCACTCAACCAACCCAGGTTTGATTCCCAGCATCTCCTATGGTTCCCTGAGACTGCTAGGAGTAATTTCTGAGTGTTGATTCAGGAGTAATCCCTGAATGTCTCAGGGTATGACCTCAAAACAAACAAACAAACAAAAAAAAAACCAGAAGCACATTAGATAAAACCAAAAATCTCTTGCCTATTGGACTATATGAGGGAGCTAAATATTGACATTAAATAGATAGAAAGGAAAATGTTCTGCATGTTATAATTTGATGAGCTCTACGGGTAATAAATGAGTATGGAAAGTGGAAGAAGGTGTTCGTGTGCAGTTTGCATTTTTGTGAAGGGCTGTTGGCAAAGACAAGTTTTTCTTAAAGCCAGATGACATGAATAACAAAATAAAACCACTTTAAAGCAGGGAGATCAATCAGTATACAATCTGATGTTTTAACTCGTCTGGGGGAACCTGATTTGAAGAGTTTTCTAATCATTTTCTGTCTTTCCAGTTTCCAGCAGATTTTAAGAGCACGACTCTATCCTTTGTCTGAGCATTCTCCAATCAGAGTGTGATTTATATTTCCTTAGAATTCAAGGATGCCCAAGACTTCTTGATATGACTACCGATAAAATGGCTGTGTATTTTTCAATGAGACAATGATTCCACCAGTAAACCTCTATCACCCATACAAATATTAGCTGCCATTTCACCTGTCAACCTTCCCTTCACCCTTGGTTCTAGTGCTACCTGCCAAATTTCCCCATAGCAGTCACCATCTCTTCCTGGTAGCTGATAAGTATTTGGATGTTAGGTATTCAGATATTTTTTTGAAATTTCTTTTGAGAGCCTCTTTAATTCCTTTAGTATTATTGACAAGCTTGCCAAAATAATATTAATTAAAATGAGTACCTAGTGGTGTACTGTTTCTCTGGAACCATATAAGTGTATACCGTGTGTAGATAGATAAATATGGCAAAAGAGAACCCTTAGATTTTTGAGGCTACTTCAGTAAAAGTCATGCTGTATCCATCTATTTACCAGATCATGTGTTTATGGTATCATGAAAAAAATGTACTTTCCCTGCATATTCTATATACTTCCATATATTCCACTTAGTTCACCTCAGTGATTGATTCTTCTTATCAAGGCACTCAATATAATTGTCATTGAATACTCAATCTTTAATAATAATTTGTACTTGTAAATATTCCAGACATAGAAGTTACACAAAATGAAAAAAAAATTTAGTGATACAAAATTTGGATGGTCAAGTATAAGCTAAAACTTTAATTGGAGGCATCTCCAATTCTAAAAGCTCGGAATTCCTTTTAAACTTTTTTTCTTTAAGTTTATAAATTCCACCTTGAAAAAATAGCACTCTCATTCTTCACAAAATATTTTCTCAATTTTTTAATAATTTGATTAATTTGACTAATGTAAGCAATGTCTCAAACACACTAAATATATATTTTTTCTTCTACCTCCTTGGCTTCTGAGCACACTAATATCTACATTTATCTCACTGAACATATACATCAGCATTTCCAGGAATCCAGGCATACTAATACCTCTACATGTAAAATAAAAATATCCATGAATGGGTGAGACTGTCCCAAGATTCTGTGTTTCTAACCTCTTAGGTGGATGGGTCTGATTAAGCAAGGTAGTGGCAGAGAAATGTACACCAAGAAGTTAGGATTGGATTCATCAGAGTCAGCTTGCTTTTTGTCTCTTGGCCTCTGTCTGCCATGTGCTCTCTCTGCACCCTCCTCACCGCCCCCAAAAGCTAGAACTGCTCTCTCTTTAGTCTCCAGAACCATGTTCACCAGGGTGGGGAGGAAGGTCCTGTAATTCCAGATGGGCTTTTACATATCAAAGGAAATAGTTACCTTGAAGTGTAAGTCCAAGGAAGATCTTTATATTTAGAGTGTTAGCCAGGTTCATCGTCCATCTGCACATTCACCTCCAAGCATTCCCTTTACATTTTGGGAAGTTTGTGAAAAAAATGAGCATGACAGGTGAAAAGTGAAGAAAGAAGAATGGGAAGAGGAAAGGGAAACTTTGACCTTTTTATTATAGTTGCAAAGAATCTCGAGGTCCAGATTTGAACATAATCCACAAATTGTAGCTATAGACACATTGATACAGAGTCATTTTGATCTTGTATATAATTTACATACACATATATACACACATACACACACATATATGAATGGATTTAACTATTTAATTTCCATCTGAAAATTTATCCTTTGAGTTTTAGGTCCTGGATCATCTAAGGGAATGCTTTTATTTTATTTATGTCACCTGTCATACATAAGACTTGCTTGCAATGGTCTCTAAGGGTTTTGAGTTTGCTTAGAAATTTTCCGAGGGCAAAGAAGACTGGTAAAGAAAGCTTTGTATATACTCCTTGGAAACTCTCAGAAACACCTGGATGAGACTCTATGGGGACTAGGGATTGTGCAATAGTGAGGAGAAGGGAGAGCCAGAGGAATTCAATCTATTACGCACAAAATGACCCTGTTTTTACAACCTTAAGAGTAGTTCTTGTAATACATACGCACTTCGAAAGGAAAGTGTTGTTTATCCAATGTGTACTCTTTCTTTTAAATATAATAGAAGTGAATTTGAATCCTTATTTGCATTAACTAGTTCTTTAGTCCTAGCAGAATTAGTTCCTTCTTAGTCTCAGGTTACATTTGGGCAAAATAAGTGTAACAATTCTTACCTTACTTACTTGGAACCTAGAAAATTCCAGAAGCATTCTTAAGCTTTCTAGTGTTTCGTTTTGTTTTTAATAAAACAGAGTTTTTATTCAAGCATTTTAGTTCATTTATTCCTCTAAGATCTATCTTATATTGCTATTTACTAGCTATCTGTGCATGTTTCCCAATATACATAGAAATTACATATTTTAATATCTATTATATATACATATTTAGACCTTTTATAGAATAACGCAACTATCTCAGAGTTTGCATAAAACCCTCCTTACAGAAACAGTTTCACACCTTTCTATGAAGACTATAAACTCTTAATTTTCTTTTTTGCTTTGTTTTGTCTTATTTTGGGGCCACTCCTGGAAGCTCAGGGATTATTCCTGGCTCTGAAGTCAAAAATTGCTCCTGGGGGCTTGGAGAGTCATATGGGATGCCAGGCATTGCACCTGGGTTGGCCACTGTAATGTTCTGGCCTCTGAATTGTTATATTTCTAGGTCTAAAATCTCTAGAAATCTCTGAATAAATTTTGTTAAATTTAAGATGTCCTTGGTGTAATCTAGAATTATGTACAGGCAAGGCCTATTTATCTGATTTGCTCAAAAGCTCTTATAAAATTTAAGATATAGCCAGACAATTTACCTTTCACCAGGTGATGCAAAAATGACCTTTTGATACAAAACATGCTATAGTATCAACATGTTCTGTTTCTGGGGATATACAAGCTTATGTTCAAATTTCATCACCTCAAAATATTTAATTGGCAAACCTTGGGGTGACAATTCAATATATTCCAGCATTGTCTATAAAAATTTAAAATACTATAATTTATGCATTTACCTCTTGGTTATCTTGTAATCTAACATACTGGAAAGTGATCAGATCGCTTCCAATTTCCAAGATGGACTACGACTCTTCAGAGTACTACCCAAGGTTTATATAAATATCTGAGAAATATTTATCTTCCCATGGGATTTGTTATTCTCATTATCACCTTTCTTTGATTTTGTGTTGATTTAGGAAGCATTTCTTTCCCATTATGCATACAGTGACAGCAAAATAATTCACCCAAGTTTGCATATATTTTGTTGCCTGCCAGATCAGTATGGGGACTTTTCTGGAAGGCACAGTCTTCTAACATTATGGGACGCTTTCTCACTTTTTCTTATTGTTCTTTTTTTCCCCCCAAAATTGAAAAGTCCTGGAAACCTTAAAAGCAGAATTTTCTCCCAGTTACTCAGGTTTTTAATACGAAACATGCATAGCCAAAACTCATCCAGGTTTTCAGAAGAACAAAGAACTTAGTCTGTTTTACAGGCTACACTCTTCTTTGAAGGAAGTGTTGGCTTAGGGATAGCAAGCAGACACTCGTGGTCTTCTGTCTATGTTTTTTGTTGTTGTTTCCCAGGCAAAACATTTAACACAGTTCTGGCATCTGTGGCTTGTTGATCATGTGTGTCCCAGTAACACAGATGCAGTCCAGCCACTTTGTTCTTCTGGAGATGTTACTCTCTAGACACACACAGGCAATGCACATTGCTTCTTATGGGAAACCAGCTGGTATTGACCACTTTCCCTAAATCCAATTTAAAATGTAAATACAAGCATAGCTAGAGAAAGATATATACGAACTAGGGGTTCAAAAGTCCAAAGTCTGATTCTAAAACAACAGTGACTACTAACATTACTTCAATGCCAACCATTATCTTTACAATTCTTTCATTCTGACAAACATATTTCTGCTTTTACCCTTACTATATAATTTCTTTCCCAAAGGAAAGTTGAGATTCATAGATTAATTGGCCGAATTGGGATTTGATTCAGGGTATCTTGATAAAATATCTTGACTTGTCCTATGAAATAACATTATTATGTAAATAACAGAAGTTTGATCCTACAAATAACAGAAAACTAGTTATTTGACATTGTAAGAATGTTAACAGGTTTAAAAGATGTGTCATTGATATACAGAGCTCAAATAATGAAATGATTTTTATCTTAATGACTATATTAATTTGCTTTTCTGTAGAGTTAATTAAATGTTATATAAGTTTATATAGCATGCCCTTGTTAAAAACATTAAGCAGGGGCCCAGAGAGATAGCACAGCGGTGTTCGCCTTGCAAGCAGCCGATCCAGGACCAAAGGTGGTTGGTTCGAATCCCGGTGTCCCATATGGTCCCCCGTGCCTGCCAGGAGCTATTTCTGAGCAGACAGCCAGGAGTAACCCCTGAGCATCGCCGGGTATGGCCCCCCCAAAAAAAAAACCAAAAAAAAAAAACATAAAGCAAATGAAATGAGATGATCAAGGGCATAAGTGACAGCAAAACAGATAGGAGTTTGCCTTGTACAGGGCCCACCAGGGACTGACCTGGCAATGTTGATCTCTGGCATCTCATAATATTCCCAGCCTCCAGGGAATGATTTCTGAGCACAGATCCAGGAGTAATTCCCAAGCACTACCATGTGTAACTAAAAAAAAAAAAAAAGACGTAACTCTGCAGATTTATCAGCTACAAAGCTAATAAAATAACTATCTTGACAAAAATGCAGTCAAATAATGCACATGAGTCCATTATATTAGCATGTCTACCAACATGTGACAATCTATCTAAAAATAATATAAACCTATAAAGAACACCATTATGATTATATTTTTCACAAATTGTATATAGAAAATAATGGATAGAAAAAGTAAGTAAAATGGATATATAATACATGAAAATGTGTGTAAAAAAGTATTCAGTCTTAGGGCCAGAGTGATATTACTGGGGGTAGGGAGGGCACTTGCTTTGCACAGAGACAACCTGGGATCAATCCCCTGTCCTCCTATATGGTCTCCTGGGGAATGTAGAAGTAATTCCTGAGAGCAGACTCAGGATTAACCCTGAGCATTGCCAGGTGTGGTCCAAAAACAAAACAAAAATCTTTGCTATTAGACATGAGAAATTTTATATCATTTTACAAATATTAAATACACACTTATAGAAGATTCTCTCTCCTTATAAACTGAAAAAAAAACTTATTATTTAATTGATGAGAACACTTATACTGAGATACCAAACTGAGTTACTAAAAAATACAAGAGAAAAAGATAGAACCAAGACTTAAACTGAAGTCTTCTGCCACAAATCCTATGTTCTGTTTCAATTTCTACACTGTTTGCCATTTTGAGGGAATTCAGTGATTACATATCAAATTAATCTATATTCTATAAAATTTAATAGGTTCATACTTTTAATTAGTAGAAAATAAATTAATGGGAGCTGCCAACTTATCTCTTACTGGATTACTCTTTAGTTCTTAACATCAATTCAAGAATGAAAGAGACACAAAATCCTCAACTACAAGAAGATTGCAGAGATGTAGGTAAGGTGGAAATTAAATATAGCTTCTTCCCTGTTTCAGATCCATTGGACTAGATGACTGTTAGGTCTGTATTGACATAAGAGTAGATTTTAGGATAAGGTTGTGCAACCCTACATTATCCTTTGTGAGAGTTGGACAAATGCCACAGCTGGTCCCTCTTACTGCTCTATGGTTTCTGTGCTCCTGTGTTTGACAATTTTATTTTTCATTCCAACACACTGATAAATATATAATCCAAGCATTAATTATTTACCTGATAGCACAGAACTGATGATTTAGTGGTCCTCATGGGATTACTAGAGCTACACCTGGAAGTAGTCAGGGGCCTAGTAGGTGGTAGAGGAGAGAGATCTTAAGTCCTTGCACAAACTAGTCCATATGGTTCATCCCTTTGGTCCAATTCACAGAATTGATTTAAATATTGGCTTGATCTTATTAAAAGTATTTAATTTAATCACACATCTTCCCACCCTGCAAGAGGAAAGACACTGAAAGCACTTACATAAAATAGATTTTTGTAATCAGAAAAGGAGTGAAACAAAGTTACAATGAAATGAAAATAAAGATTATATAAGAGGTATTGAATCGATCTTGAAACTTTCTTGCACATTATAAAGACAATCTCTCTAGTGCAAACCAAAAATTCTTCTTTGATTAGTTTTAAATTTCTGTATTGGTGAGACTGAACTTTCAGTGAGATTAGGTGTTAAGTCAGCATGAAGTATAATTTGAATGAAAATACTTTGTCTTCCTCCCTCCTTTTCTTCTCTTTCCTCCCTGAATCAATCCCTCCCTCCCTCCCTCCCTCCCTCCCTCCCTTCCTTCCTTCCTTCCTTCCTTCCTTCCTTCCTTCCTTCCTTCCTTCCTTCCTTCCTTCCTTCCTTCCTTCCTTCCTTCCTTCTTCCCTTTCTCCCTCCCTCCCTTCCTTCCTCCCTCCCTCCCTTCCTCTCTTCCTTCCTTTGTTCCTCCTTTCCTTTCTCTTTTTCTCCCTCCATTCCTCCCTCCCTCCCTCCTTCCCTCCCTCCCTCCCTCCCTCCCTCCCTCCCTCCCTTCCTTCCTTCCTTCCTTCCTTCCTTCCTTCCTTCCTTCCTTCCTTCCTTCCTTCCTTCCTTCCTTCCTTCCTTCCTTCCTACCTACCTACATTGATTTAATCAAGAGGAACTTCCAGAGATTTGTGTCATAAATATATGGTGAGTCAGCTATTTCTTTATTTACTTTTTTAATTTAAGAAAATTATTAAATATTCTGGAGCCATCAGTCTACAGGAACTTAGAAAAATCCATTTCTCTATTTTCAGCATCTGTTACTTTGACACAGATGATGCCTCCAGTTTCAAACTTTATTTTAGTATATTTCTTTAATTAATTATTAAGTATTTGTATAAAATTTAGATATATAAGCTCTATATGATATAAATAACAACAATGATCAGATCTTTTCTCACCCTATGTCACGGTTTCAGTCTATGGGAAGTATTTTAAAAGATCAAACAGCATTAAAGTAATTTTTACCAAAAATACTGTTCTTTTACCCATTCTTCCCACTGAGTCCTACTTTTTATAAATGCACTATTTAAACTTGTTCAAAATATATCTGTGAATTTAACACCAATATTCTAAATAATACAATGTTCTTTTAGACTTAATTTTACTGTTAGACATTCAATGTTAGCGAAGTATGTTGAAGATTTGCCTGTCATTTTAAAATTTGCCCCCAGGTCCATTCCTTGTATAAACATATAAGCAGACGTATTTTCCTTCACCTAATTTTTCAAGATAGTCCTATCACATTTTAAATTAAATCAACTCATTTAGTATTTAGAATAACAGACTGTGTAAATATTTTCAGAGCTGAGCCATGAAATAAAGCATAATTATTTCCTTTCTTTGTGTACATTTTATCTCCCTTTGGGCTTAAAATTGCCTCAGTGATCCATTTGTTCAATGATATTTTTAAAAAGTTTCACATATCCACCAGAACAATAGCTTGGTTCAAAATACAATAGTGTATGTGTGTATGTGTCTATCTGCTTAAATTTCTGTCATAAAGATTTCCCTTGAAGACATCTCTTTTGTAACCTACCATGTATCCAATCCTAAAAATATATCTGCTCTACAGATTTTTCAAATAACTCTACTTTGAACCTTCTTGTATTTATCATCCTCAGGATACATTTTCTCTTCTCTTCAGTTACTAGAATCCCCTTTATGATATTTTACTTTATAATAGTAAATACACTTGACTTTTCTGTGGAAAGTGAACTTTTTGGCAATCTTTACGTATCTCAATTTGCTATTTTACTTCCACATTTGAGTGAGACCAGAAATTACTTACTCAAATTGTTTTCAATGTAAAAAAATTTGTTTTTAATGTAAAAGAACTTGATTCTTTTTCTTCCCTATACTGTTATGATGAAAACTCAATACATTTTAAAATCTAATACTTTATAAATGAATCATATTTTAAGCTTTCACTACCATGATTGGATTCATAGATGCATAGTATTTCATAGTATTGATTTCACTCAGACCAAAACGCAAACTTACACAAACTAATACTTTTCCCCTTCATTATCCCTAGTATACATTTTTGGAATTTATACCACATATTTTTGGACTTTCAAATTGATTTTCTAATATTATACTAGCTTATTCTCATATTTTACATGTGTTTATCAATTTTCTTGATTTTTTAAAGAATTTTTCAATTTGAAAAGTTTTTGAGGGACTATTGTTTTGGTTTTTTTTGGGGGGGGGAGAACACCACACAGAAATCATGGATTACCCCTGTCTCCACACTTAGTTATCATTCCTGGCAGTCTCTAGGAACCATATAGAATGCGAGGATCAAACTCTCGTCATCAGTGATCAAGGGAAATGCACCACGTGCTGTTCTATGGCTCAAGAAATTTTGAGAGAATATTGCCATTTAAATTGATAACACTTTTTTGGAGGTTCTTGTGGTGTGGACACCCAAGTAGTTCAGGGAAGACAAAAGCTAACTCGAGTGTTTTCTGACGAAATAAGTCAATGATTTCATGCTAAAGCTGATCATGTGCTTACTGTGTGGGCTGTACAGTGCTAGGGACCTCTGTGGTGGGATTCCCGGGATCAGACTAGATGATGCTAAGGGACCATACGGTGGGAGGGATCTAAATAACTGCACAATTCTCTGGAACTCAGATTGTTTCTTTTGACACTACAGAATCCTTATATTTTGAAAGTAAGTTATTTTATCAAAAAACTCATACAACGTTTACATTTTAGAGTTTGTCAGATCTCCAGTGGTGAGAAATATTTTATTTTTATTTAGTGAATAAGGAATAAAATATGATGCATGAGTAGGATTTTCTGCTGACTGGTTTCCTTTCTTTTATGGTTATCTAGTTTCATGGGTATTCTTAAAAGCCATGACATGAATTATTCTAGATCAGTCTAAAAAAAATCTTCAGAAAAAAAAAAAAATCATTCTGCCATGCTGTTTCTGTCTACAGTTTAGGTAAATAAAGTGTCATCATTAGAAAATTCACTTAACTACCCACGTTTTACATTTTAATTAAGAGTTTTAATTTAAAACTATGAGATATAAGGTTATTCATGATTGAGTTTCAGTCATACAATATTCTAGCACTCATCCCTTCACCAGCGCACTTTTTCCACCACCAATGTCACCAGTTTCCCTCTTTCCACTACACTCCGCCTAATTCGATGGAAACATTTTTGTGCTGTCTTTCTTTCCTTTCTTCCCTCCTTCCTTCCTTCCTTCCTTCCTTCCTTCCTTCCTTCCTTCCTTCCTTCCTTCCTTCCTTCCTTCCTTCCTTCCTTCCTTCCCTCCTTCCTTCCTTTCTTTTTTCTTTCTTTTCTTTCATCTTTTTCTGTCTTTTCTTTCTCTTTCTTTCTTTCTTTCTTTCTTTCTTTCTTTCTTTCTTTCTTTCTTTCTTTCTTTCTTTCTTTCTTTCTTTCTTTCTTTCTTTATTTCTTTTTCTTTCTTCTTTATTTCTTTCTTCTTTCTTTTTCTTTCTTTCATCTTCTTTTTTCTTTCTTTCTTCTTTTCTTTTTCTTTCTTTTTCTTTCTTCTTCCTTTCTTTCTTCCTTCCATCCTTCCTCCCTCCCTTCCTCCATTCCTCCCTCCCTTCCTCCATTCCTCCCTCCCTTCCTCCATTCCTCCCTCCTTCCCTCCTTCCTTCCTTCCTTCCTTCCTTTCTTCCTTCCTTCCTTCCTTCCTTCCTTCCTTCCTTCCTTCCTTCCTTCCTTCCCTCCTTCCTTTCTTTCTTTTTTCTTTCTTTTCTTTCATCTTTTTTCTGTCTTTTCTTTCTTTCTCTTTCTTTCTTTCTTTCTTTCTTTCTTTCTTTCTTTCTTTCTTTCTTTCTTTCATCTTCTTTTTTCTTTCTTTCTGTCTTTTCTTTTTCTTTCTTTCTTTTTCTTTCTTTCATTTTTATTTCTTTCTGTCTTCTTTTTCTTTCTTTCTTTTTCTCTTTCTTTTTCTTTCTTTCATCTTCTTTTTTCTTTCTTTCTGTCTTTTCTTTTTCTTTCTTTTTCTCCCTCCCTCCCTCCCTCCCTCCCTCCCTCCCTCCCTCTCTTTCTTTCTTTCTTTCTTTCTTTCTTTCTTTCTTTCTTTCTTTCTTTCTTTCTTTCTTTCTTTTTTTCTTTCTTTCTTTCTTCTTTTCTTTCTTTCTTTCTTTCTTTTCTTTCTTTCTTTTCTTTCTTTCTTTCTTTCTTTCTTTCTTTCATTTCTTTCTTTCTTTCTTTCTTTCTTTCTTTCTTTCTTTTTCTTTTCTTTCTTTTCTTTCTTTTTTCTTTTTTTCCTTTTAGGCACTATGTTTTGTAATATTGTTACTGAAGAGGTACCATGCATATCACTTTTTCTCCTTTCAGCACTCAGTTCTTGTCCAGAGTGATCATTTCCAACTACATTGTCATAGTGGTCTCTTCTCTGCCCTGACTACACTTCCCCCTTCCTTGTAACAAGTTTTCTACCATGAACTATTAGTCAATCTGGCCTTCATTTCGATTGTCTTATTAACTACCTATAATTTTCAAATGCCATCTCACCGATATTCTTTATTTGGCTGGCAATTCCCTTTTAACATCTTTCATTTTATAGTCCTACATAACAAAATACTTCCTGTTAATTTTGAAGGAACATTCTTGACTGGTTGCATAGGGCATAGAACATTATCTGGAGTGTAAATTCCTGTAAATTCTTCACATCTATATATTATACTTTATACCTTCAAATTATCTAGCATCCATCTATTTATTTTTCTTTTTTAGATTTTCCAGTTTCTATGCAAGTCATTTTCTTTTTGGATACTTTTTGAAAGGCAGTTTATTTTCATGATTTTTCAATTCTATTAAATCAGTTGTTCCTTATTCATCTACACTAATTTTTTCCAGGTCATCCTGTTTCTGGTTCTCTTCATCCCCATGAATTTATGTTTCATTATGTGTTTTCATGGTAATAGAGAAATATAGAAAAAACATATTATATTGCCATTTAACTGAAATTTCGCTGGACATATAATAGTAAGTTTCATAATGCAAACTGTATGAATATCTACTATTTGAATAAAATAACTATACAATAAAGTAATGTACATACATATGTAATGTGACAGAAGTTCTTGCCATTTTAGGTTTATTACACTTTTTCAAAGCATGTAACCAAAGTCTATTGAAGGAGTATGTGATTTTTACAAAGAAATGATTGTGAAGGCTATGCAATACCAGTGGAAATTAAGAAGATCTGGGACTACATATGGAGAGGGTTTCCTGAATAAATGGCTTTTAGTTGAAACATAAAGTATATTAAGATGGTTACAATAACTGGGTTGAGTTTATAAATATTTGTATTATATTTTCTGGTGTTATAGAGAGTACTAAGGAATAGAACGGTACCAACCAAAGGTCAACACACTTTGAAGGATTTTACTGTTAAGTGTGGATGGAGAGCAAAGAGAAACCACGGGAAGATTTGTTTTTAATTTTGAAAAATAAAATTGTAATTTTAGAAATACATATATATATATATATATATATATATATATATATATAGCTCTGAAATATACAATAAACTATACAGAAGCAAAGTAGAGGTTGGAAGTTCAAAGAGGAAGATGCTCTTATTCCCTAGCAAGAAAGGATCAGGTCACAGTATGTTTACTATGTATAGCAAATAAATAGATGAATTTAAAAAATTTAAATAGATACTGCCAAGGAATATGGTTGCTGTGTTAGAGATTAGAGGTTGGATATTGAAGGTTGGAAATTGTTGTTCATTGTTTTATTAATCTTACTTAGAATTCTGAGCACAATTTACTTTTTTTGAGGAATTTTTATTTTGATATTTACCACAGTGGATTAAATATCATTCACAGTAATATTTAAAGTACATAGTGACCATTCATTGAATCAGAGATATTCCCACCACCAGTGTCCTCCCTACACCCCTGTTTCCAGCATTTTTAAAGGGATTTCTAGGAAGATAATAGAGCAGGTATTGTGTTTGCCTTGCACAGCCAACCTGTGTTCAGTACCCTAAGTGAATAGTGCCCTGAGTCCTATTATCAGGACTTGAGTACGGAGTTAGTAGTAAGCCCTAAAAACAATTGAGTTTGACCTGAAATTAAAAAATAATAGAGAACATGGCAGTGAAAGCATATTGAAAGACAGGAGATGATCAACTGTTACAATTTTGAGATACCTGCAAATCATTTGAGTTGACATTCCAGGCAAAAATTAAAATTTTCTTTGAATTCTTCCAGGTACAGGTTGATCTGAAATAATCATTATCAACAAAGTCTAAGAAAGAAGATGAAATTGCTAAAGAAGAGCATGATTGTTAATACAAATGTCTATCCTGAAATTTATTGCTAAGCACAAACATATAGAAGTCAGGTAGGAAAAAAAAAATAGCGAGCTTGAGATCACGATTGGAAGGAAAGAAATTCAAACAAATTTTAATAATAGTAATTAGAACATTTAAAAGAAAGAATGGTTGATTAAATAATTGAAAGTAGAGGATGACATGATTGTACAATGGGTAAGGCACTTTCCTTGCAAGTGGCCAACCCAGGTTTGATCCTTCATATTCCATATGGTCTGTTTTGTAAGGGTAGTGACAAAGAGAACATATTAACAATAAAAATATTGTTTAAATAAAAGAGAACTTTAAATTAGGTAAACATACTGAAATATTTTTTTACTAGTGAAACTGATGATCATTGTTTCATGATATCACATATCTTTATAAAACATTCTGTCACTGGTATTCTGCAGAAATATCAACTCTTGTAGAAAGCTCAACTGTTGGTTGTCAATATAAATTAATTAAATTTTCTGAATTTATTGTCTCTGTAATGGGGTCCTTTATTTTAGAATTAGGACTTGTAGCTATTGTTTTATTAGTATACTTTTTTAATTTAGAGGACTGACTAAGATTTATTTGTACTAATTTGTAAAAAAATAACTTACTCTCAACTTGCTGAAGACATTGACTTTTTCAAATAATTTTTAAAAGTAAGAGATGAAAGATGTGGCTCATCAGTAGTACGTGTATGTTTCACATGTGAGACTCTATTCAATCCCAGGTACTGAAAATAAATATATATATAAACCTGCATCAATGTTTTCTACTGTGTGAGATTAGAGAGTTGATGTTGCTTAATTATGCATAAAAACAATATAAGAAATCAAATGTGTTGGAGAAAAGTTTCCTTGCATTTGTATAAAAGTAGTGAGTTTCAAAATAAAAATGAATTTATTTCAAAATATGCATCAGTGACTTAGAACATGTCACACTATTCATACAAGCTGTGAGTTATAAAGTTTCACGAAAAGCATAAGATGTATGAGCATAGCTAAGCCTTTGGGTCAAGATTGTCTTTATCTTGGGGCCGGAGAGATAGCATGGTGGTAGGGCATTTGCCTTGCATGTAGAAGGACGGTGGTTTGAATCCCGGCATCCCATAGGGTCCCCGAGGCTGCCAGGAGTGATTTCTTTTTTTTTTTTTTTTTTTTTTAGAGAAGTAAATTTTATTTGGTCCACATTATCTTTTTTTTTTTTAATATAAATTTTTATTTTGATCATAATGGCTTACATATTGTTGACAATAATATTTTAGGTACATATTTACATAAAATCAGGGGGGATTCCCATCGCCAAATTGTCATCCCTACGCCTCCGTTTCTATCCTACCTCCCTTTTCCTTTTCCCTCACCCCAGGGCGGCTAGAATATGTGGTCCCCTCTGTATCTAACCCACTACTTAGTAGTCTTGCACCTGTTTGGTCCTGATGCCTCCCTTATTTCCCCCTCTATCTGGAGTCAGGACTAGCTAGTTCAAGTTGCGTGGTTTTGTTTGAAGGAGAAAAAAGCAATAAACTGGGGTAAGAGTCTAATACCCCGAAAATGGGCGGAGTCCTTCTAAAGGCTCTCATCATCACTCTGGGAGATGGAGAAAAAGTAGGTGAAACACTCCACTAGTACCAAAAGAAGTGTCAAATATCCAGTGAGGGCTCCAGCTATTTCGATAAGCACCACACAGAGCAGACAAAACAAACAAACAAATAAGTAGAAAAAAAAATAAAACAAAAACAGACAAACAAAAATCACGCCATGGTCTTGAATTAAGAAACATGGCATAGCACATAACGAAAGAGAAGAAAGGAAGAGAAAAAAAAAATAAAAAAAATAAGTATAATTGGGGACTACACTTTCAATAATCACACCCAGAGAAATCGACCAAAATAGATTGGTAAATCAAAAATAATAATAACAATAATAAATGAAGGTACTATATATATTTATATCAAAAAAATAACCAAGGTTTTGTGCTTTTTGTATTTTTGTTTTTTTCCCTCCTGCACTGGCACAGTAAATATTGGGGTCATTCGAAAAAGAATAACTTGGCCTAAGAGATATGGGATTTCTCCGTCCTTGGAGCATACTGTCATGGGATCAACTCTAGACATTGCTCAGGATCCTTTACTTTCCCGGTGGTGTTTTTTTTTTTTTTTTTCTTTCTTTTTTTTTTCCTTTGGTGTGTGGAAGACTTCTGCTCTGTGTTTAGAGTTCTCAGTATCTGTACAGATCCTGAGGTGGGACTTATGATGAAGTCAGTCTTTGTGGTTCTAGAGGTTCTGTTACCTCAGTGTCATTTTAACCCATCTTCTGTGGTTGATGATCTTGGTCTTTGCACTGAGCCTAGGGTGGCACCTAGGATAGCGTCTTTCTTTGTGCTCCCAAAAGCCCCATTCCGTTACAATTGTCTCTGCCGGATCTTTGGGGCTGGGGATCATGATTCTTGTGCAGGTCATAGTTCAAACCCTAAACTAGGGCTTATTTATTGGTCCCAAGATGTATACAGTCTGGTCGTGAATCAAGCAGCCAGTCATCTGTAAATCCCGATCTTGGGTTTTTGTCCTACCAAAGGGAGCCAAGACTTCTGGTTTTGTCTTGTCGTTAGTTGGTAAGGTAGGCTAATCTGCTCTAAGGTCAAAATGATCGCATTTTCCCCGTTGTCAGGATATCATGTTAGAGGTGGGCCTTGTTGTTGGTCTCGTTGTATTAAGGCCGTCCTGGATGGAGTTTGTTTCCTGCAGCTGTTGTGGAGAGCTGTGCCGTTTCTATGCCGGAGATCCAGGGTTCAAGGCTGGATGAATGGTATCTAATCACCTGAGGTCTAATTTGATTCCACAGGACATATTTTCAAGGCAGGAGATATCCCTATATTTTAAATAACTATGAGTTCCTATCTCTAGTAGATAAGAGCTCTCTTTTATTTTTTTTTTAAATGTAAAATTTCCCCTTTACTTAGTGTGCCTTTGTAGGGGGGAAGTGGTGCTACATTATAATGTCTGTGTATTCGTGGGTGGACTGATGGGATAACAGCCACAGGTCACCTACCAAAAAACGAAGAAAAAAAAAGGGGGGGGGGATTGAAACTGTATGTGCTCACAAATATATATGAAGGACAAACATTTAAAAAAAAAGATAAATAAATAAATTAAAAAAAAAAGAAATAAAATGAGTTAGCGAAATTTTTATGGGACCAAAGTGGTGCAAAAGACTACCTTACATTTGGGGGGAGGGCAGGTAAAGAGGTGGTGTATTACAGGTCTTATGCCTATGTTGGAAGTACAGTTTTTCCCATTGTCTTTTGGGTTTTTCTTGTGGTGTGTGGGTTCCCAGGCGTCTTCCTAACCCACCCCCTGACCTTCTTCAGATTGGTAAATATTTGCGGCAGGGGGGTCTTGGAAGAGTTCTTGCATTGGGGATACTTTTGGATCTAGGCCCGGTTTCAAGGAGCAGTTCGCGTTAGGGGGAGTTGGTCGGGAGGGCCTCGCAGCATGAGTCCATAGGGGAGTTGGCTGTCTTTTCTTTCAGGAGACGAGGTGTGGTTTTATCTGGGTGTCCTCTCGCCTGGGTGCTGGGTACTGGTTCATTGGGTAGGAGGTCGATCTTGATGCCTAATAGAATAAGGACTGGGGGAGAGGAGTTTTAATATGGTGGGAGATCTGGATGGGATTGAGGGGGTGAGGGGATAGTTGGATTTCCGGAGGGGGGAAAGGGGAAGGTGTATGGGAAGGGTTTGAAGGGAGAGAAAAGAGAAAATACCTTAGAGAGAAAAGGGGGGGAGAAAGGGAGAAAAGTAATGAGCAGAATAGAAGAAGAAAAAGAAAAAAAAAAAGTAGTGAGGAGAGGGGAGAGAATAGCAAGGGAATGCTGGTTTGATTGAATGTGTTCGAAGAATAGAGCCTGTAGTTTAAGTCTGTACGTCTCAGTACTGCTTCAGTGGTCTGACTGGTCACGTGCTTCAATTCCTAAATGAAGGTATTACCTAAAGATAAAGTGTATGTTAAAGAGTTTTCTTGTGGCCATCTCGTAGTGCAAGCAAGGTATGGTATCCCGTGTGGTATCCCGAGTTGCCACCTTAGTTTGTCCGCCCTTTGTATCCAAGGGCACCTGTGGGCAGAAAAGCTGAGAGGTTATTTAAAGTATAGTAAGATAAAGGCATTAAAAGGTAGTGTTATGGTATGTTGCCATTGTAGTCCGTGATTTCCCTTGGTGTTCTATACTTGTGTTCCTGTATATGAACTCTCAGGGATTATTGTGGACCTTTGTTGTAGAAGTCTGATTACATACCTGTTCTCTCTATGCTGCCGTTTCTGTTGTTGCTGTTTTCTTTGTGGTATAATGTGTAGTCAAGAGTTTGCGTTGTTCCTTTTTCATGTATTTTGGACACTGCTCCCACGTCTATGCTGACTATTACAGTGTTCGGAGTTTCTACCCTGTTATTTGATAGGATTTAGTTGTGTATAAACTATGTGTTCTAGGTGTTTCAGAATAGTGCTACCATTCTGTGTTTATCTTTTGTCTTCTGACTTACTTCGTTTAACATAACATGATCTAGGTCCATCCATGTTGCTGCAAAGTCTGTGATTGTATCGTTTCTGACTGCCATGTAATATTCCATTGTGTATATGTACCACATCTTAATGATCCATTCATCTGTTGTTGGACATCGAGGTTGGTTCCAAGATTTGGCTATTATACTGAGTGCTGCAATAAATAGTGGGGTGCATATATATTTTGGAATGAATGTCCTTCCATCTTGTGGGTATATGCCTAGTAGAGCAATTGCTGGGTCAAATGGCAGATCAATTCTGAGTTCTTTGAGCACTCTCCAGACTTTTCTCCATAGATGTTGGACTAGGGGGCATTCCCACCAGCAGTGGATGAGAGTTCCTTTCATACCGCATCCTCGCCAACAAAGGTTGTTTCCATTATTTTTGATGTGAGCCAACCTCACTGGTGTAAGGTGGTATCTCATTGTTGTCTTGATTTGGATCTCCCTGATGATGAGTGAAGGTGAGCATGTTTTCATGTGTTTGTTGGCCATCCTTCTGTCTTCCTCAGAGAAGTGTCTATTCATTTCATCTCCCCATTTTTCTATGGCTTTATTTGGTTTTGAGGGGCTCAGCTTTCTGAGTGCTTTGTATGTTCTAGATATCAGCCCTTTATCTGATATGTCAAGTGAAAAGATTTTTTCCCATTCTGTTAGCTGTCTTCTTGCATTAAGTAGGGTTTCTTTTGCCATGCAGAAGCTTTTTAGTTTGATGTAGTCCCATTTGTTTATATTTGATGCTAACGTTCTTGCCATTGGTGCTCCGTTCTCAAAGACCTTTTTGATATATAGGTCTTCGAGTGTTCTGCCTATTTTATTCTCGATAAACTTTATAGATTCAGGTCTGATTTCAAGGTCTTTGATCCATTTTGAGTTGACTTTTGTATAAGGAGTGAGGTATGGGTCAATTTTCACTTTCGTACATGTGGTTTTCCAGTTGTACCAACACCATTTGTAGAATAGGCTTTCTTTGTTCCATTTCAGATTCTTGCCTCTTTTATCAAATATTAGTTGGCTGTATATCTGGGGGTTTATGTCTGGGAATTCTGTTCTGATCCACTGGTCTGAGCTCCTGTCTCTGTTCCAGTACCATGCTGTTTTAATTACTATGGCTTTATAGTATAGTTTCAAGTTAGGTAAGGAGATGCCTCCCAGCTTCTTGTTTTTCAGTATGTGTTTGGCTATCCTGGATCTTTTGTGGTTCCAGATGAATTTTGTGATTGATTGTTCTATTTCTTTAAAGAATTGTGTCTGAATTTGGATAGGGATTGCATTAAATCTATATAGAAGTTTGGGTAAGATAGTCATTTTGACTATGTTAATTCTACCTATCCATGAGCATGGGATGTTCTTCCATTTCTTTAGATCTTCTTCAATTTCTTTCTGAAGTGTTTTGAAGTTTCCCTGGTAAAGGTCTTTCACTTCTCTTGTAAGGTTTATTCCTAGATACTTGATATTTTTGATACTATCTTAAATGGGATTGTATTTTTAATCTCTCTCTCCTCAACTTCATTGTTTGTATATAGAAACGCTACTGTCTTTTGTGTATTGACTTTGTATCCAGCCACTTTGCTGTATTGGTTGATTGTTTCTAGGAGTTTTACTGTGGACTCTTTAGGGTTTTTGATGTATATCATCATATCGTCGGCAAATAGAGCTAGCTTGTGTTCATCTTTCCCTACTTGAATTCCTTTGATTCCCTTCTCTTGTGGGATTGCTATTGCTAGCACTTCTAAGGTTATATTGAATAAGAGTGGAGAGAGTGGACAGCCTTGCCTAGTTCCTGACCTTAGTGGGAATGCTTCTAGTTTCTCGCCATTAAGTATAATGTTGGCTGTAGGCTTTTCATATATAGCTGTAACTATCTTGAGGAAGGTTCCTTCTAACCCTATTTTGCTGAGTGTCTTTAACATGAAAGGATGTTGGATTTTGTCAAATGCCTTCTCGGCATCAATTGATATGATCATGTGGTTTTTGTCTTTCATGTTGTTGATGTGATGTATCATGTTTATTGATTTGCGTATGTTGAACCAACCTTGCATTCCTGGTATGAAACCCACTTGGTCGTGATGTATGATCTTTTTGATGAAGTGTTGGATTCGGTTTGCTAGGATTTTGTTGAGTATCTTTGCATCTATGTTCATTAGTGAGATTGGTCTGTAGTTTTCTTTTTTGGTGGTGTCTTTGCCTTCTTTGGGAATGAGTGTGATATTAGCCTCATAAAAGGAGTTGGGGAGGATTCCTGTTTTTTCTATGGTTTGGAAAAGCCTTTGGAACAGTGGTAATAGGTCTTCTTTAAATGTTTGATAGAATTCACCTGTAAATCCATCTGGGCCTGGGCATTTGTTCTTAGGGAGTTTTTTAATTACCTCTTCAATTTTCTCTGAAGTGATTGGTCTGTTTAGACTTTCTAGATCTTCCTTTTCCAGTCTTGGAGGAGGGTGTTTGTCCAAGAATCTGTCGATTTCTACTGGGTTCTCTAGCCTACTTGAGTATAGTTGTTCATAATATGATCTCATGATATGTTGTATTTCTTGGGGTTCTGTTGTAATCTCTCCCCTTTCATTTGTGATCCTAGTGATTTGGGTGTTTTCTCTCTTTTTTTTGGTGAGTCTCGCCAATGGTTTGTCTATCTTGTTTATTTTTTCGAAAAACCAACTCCTGGTCTCATTGATTTTTTGTATTGTTTTCTTAGTTTCGATATTGTTTATTTCTGCTCTGGTTTTTATTATTTCTTGCCTTCTGTTTGTGGTTGGATTTCTCTGTTGCTGTTGTTCCAATTCTTTGAGGTGATCTTTTAAACTGTTGGTTTTGTTGTTTTCCTGTTTCTTGACATAGGCCTGTATTGCTATGAGTTTCCCCCTAATTACTGCTTTTGCTGTGTCCCATAGATTTTGACATGTTGTCTCTTCATTGTCATTTGTCTCAAGGAATCTTTTTATTTCTTCCTTGAGTTGTTCTTTGATCCAGCTGTTGTTAAGCAGCATGTTGTTTAGTCTCCAGGTATTAGTTTTCCTCCATTGCTTCTTCTTGACATCAATTTTAAGCTCTGTTGCATAGTGATCTGAAATGGTACTTCTAATTATCCTTACCTTTGTGATCTTACATAGGTTGGCTTTGTATCCTAAGACATGGTCTATTCTGGAGAAGGTTCCATGTGGGTTTGAGAAGAATGTGTATTCTGCTTTCTGGGGATGGAGGGCTCTATATAAGTCTGTTAGCCCTAAATCTTCTAATTTTTCATTTAGAGCTCTTATTTCTTTGCTATTTTTCTGCTTGGAGGATCTGTCCAGTGGTGATAGTGGAGTATTGAGGTCCCCTACTATTATCACAATTCCCTTCATGTGTTTCTCCAGGTTTGCCAGTAGTTGCCTCACATATTTTGGTGACTCTACATTAGGTGCATAGATATTGACCAGGGTTAGTGTTTCTTGATCTAATGTTCCCCTGACCAGTAAGTAGTGACCCTCTTTGTCTCTGATCACTTTCTTGAGGTTGAATACAATTTGGTCTGATATAAGAATGGCTGTCCCTGCTCTTTTTTGTTTTCCATTGGCCTGAATAATTACTTTCCATCCTTTTATTCTAAGCCTGTGCTTATCCTGTAGCTGTAGGTGTGTTTCTTGCAGACAGCAGAAGTCCGGTTTATTTTTCCTAACCCAGTTCTCTACTATGTGTCTTTTAATTGGAGAGTTTAGTCCGTTTACATTTAGGGAAATTATTGATAGAGAGGACTGTTGTGCAGTTGTATTGTGTGGAGTGGTTGTTGTTACAATCGGGGGTTTGGATTGTGTAATTCTTCTCTGAGTAAGTCGCTTAGGATCGGCTTAGTTTGCACAAATAGTTCAAGTTCATTCATGTTTGAGAATGTTTTTAGTCTGCCCTCCCATATGAATGATAGTTTTGCTGGGTATTGGACCCTGGGTTGGAAATTTCTTTCATTCAGTCGTTTAAATATGTCATTCCACTGTCTTCTTGCTTGAATTATTTCAAATGGGAGATCTGGTTTGATTCTTATGTCCTTTCCTTTGTACTTGAGGTTTTTTTTCTCCCTTATTGCTTTCAGGAGTTCCTCTTTCTCTTTGTTTTTTGCCATTTGGATTATTATGTGTCTTGGTGTGGGTTTATTGGGGTCTACTTTATTAGGGACTCTCTTGACTTCTTGGATTTGTCCTGAATTGTCTTTCCAGAGGGTGGGAAAGTTCTCTGTTATTATCTCCCCGACTACCTGTTCTACCCCCTTCCCTATTTCCTCCCCTTCTGGTATACCCACAATTCTTAGATTGTTTCTTTTGTCCTTGTTGATTAGATATTGGATTTTTCCTTCCAGTGCTTTGCCTTTTATTTCTTTGTTGGTTTCTTGATCATTTTTTGATTGCAGTTTTCCTTCGAGTTCTTCTATGTGCTTCTCCAACTCTGTGTTTCTGCTCGTAAGGCTTGTTACCTTGTCTTTTAATTCCTTCACTTCTTTTTGTATGGACTCTCTCATGTTCTTTGACATTTCTTCTTTAATTTGGCTGATTCGTTCGTCCATGGATTTTTTATATTCGGTTGTTAGGGTTTCTTTTAATTCTTTTAGTAATTCTTGCATTTCCTTCCTCATGACTGCTTTTAGGTCTTCTTCCCGTGGATCTGTGCACTTTGGTGGACTTGGAAATTTGATAGGGTTTGTCATGGTGTCTCCAGTTATTAGCGATTTCCTTGCTTTACGCATTGTTCTTTGTATTTAATGGTGTATTTTGGAGTGCTGTGGCTTCTAATTTTGGCCTGCTTTGGTCCCCTTCCTGAAGGTGTTTCTAGAGGGGCCTGTTGGGTGAGTTTGTTGGGCCTAGCCCTTTTTCCTCCCCTTTGCTACCTAGAGTGCAGCCTTCCTGCTGTGGGTCTTGTCCCTTTCTGCTCCTTATTTCTGTCAGCGGTGCAGTTCCACTCCTGGCCACAATGGTTACTGGCGCTGTTGAGCCTAGCTCTCAGTCCCCTCTCCTTTCTCTGGGAGTCAATGGAGCTCCGCCCCCTCCACGCCTCCCTTGAAGGGTTCCCTCAGTTCAACCCTTTAGGCTCTGTCCTCACCCTTGGGGAGTCCCTGGTCCACTCCAGGGTCCAGGGAGGTGGACTGCTCTAGTTCCCCTGCGAGTCCAGATGGCTGGCCCTATCTCTCCCGTCTGTTCGGGTTGCTCAACTTGACTTTCTAGTCACCCACCTGGGGGAAGGGAGTCACTCAACCCTCTCTGGCTGGCACGCAGGGGTTCCTTGGGGAAGGGTCCGTCCCAAATGCCGCGCGCAAAGAGACAGAAATTCCCTCACTCACTCCTCCAGCCGGCCCGCCAAAGGGTCCGACCCAGACACCGGCGCAAAGAGACAGAAATTCCCTCACTCACTCCTCCAGCCGGCCCGCCGGGATCCCTGGGGAAAGGGTCCGACCCAGACACCGGCACAAAGAGACAGAAATTCCCTCACTCACTCCTCCAGCCGGCCAGCCGGGGTCCCTGGGGAAAGGGTCCGACCCAGACACCGGCGCAAAGAGACAGAAATTCCCTCACTCACTCCTCCAGCCGGCCCGCCGGGGTCCCTGGGGAAAGGGTCCGACCCAGACACCGGCGCAAAGAGACAGAAATTCCCTCACTCACTCCTCCAGCCGGCCCGCCAAAGGGTCCGACCCAAACACCGGCGCAAAGAGACAGAAATTCCCTCACTCACTCCTCCAGCCGGCCCGCCGGGGTCCCTGGGGAAAGGCGATTTCTGAGCATAGATCCAGGAGTAACCCCTGAGTGCTGCTGGGTGTGACCCAAAATCAAACAACAACAACAATAACAAAAAGATTATCTTCATTTTGAGTAACACAAGGGGCCAGTATTCTATAGAAATTTCTGTTAAGTATTTCTATCAGTTACAGTCCCCTTTTGAGTGGCTAGGCATGGTATTTCAAAGGTAATGAAGAAATGCCTACATTCCTATCATTGCATAATTAATTGCAATACCCCACAAAAAAGAACCAAATATAAATGTGATGCACATATAAAAGCACAAAATTGCCCAAATTTTAAAAGAAAATTCTGATACTTATGAAAGATGTTATACTATGTTTTTATTTATTGTAGAGGATTATAATGGTAGTGTCAGGACATAGGAGAAAAGATGATCATCAAAAATCATTGTTATAATCATAATTTATAGACATAGTTCTGGGGGATCTAATGTAAAACCTGGTAACTAATTTACTAAGTTGATCTTAAGTGTCCTTTTTAAAACCAAAACTAATTAAAATATTCTAACTATAGAAGATGATGAATGAATTTATTAATTAGCTTAACTGTGAAAATTGCTTCATATTATATAGTTAAATTAAAACTTCATGTTGTCTTGAATATATACAATTTTCATTTGCCAAATATTCTCCAATTAATCTGGAAAAAATAAATGGTAGTGCTTTTAAGTTCTTTTACTATTGGAAATCGTTAAGAAGAATTATTAATTTTTAGTATGCTAAAATAATTATTTCTCATCTATTTTCTTCTTTGTACATGCTTTATGTGGCATATGAAGCAGACTTGTATTGTTTATATTTTTATATGTTGTATGTTTGGGGACCGGAGAAATGGCACAGTGGCAGGGCATTTGCCTTTCATGCATCCCATGGGAAGGACTTGATTCTATTTCTGGCACCCACATGGTTCTCCAGCCTGTCTGGGGTATTTCTGAGTGCAGAGGCAGGAGTAACTCCTGAGCACCATTGGATGTGGCCAACAACCAATAAATCAATTAATCACTAAATAAATGAAGGTTTTTTTTTTAATAGACAACGTTTGAGGTTTGGGCATTTTCTAGTCACCCCTGAATCAGGGAAGCCATCTATGAAACATCCAAAGTTGTTTATGACATCACCTGGAAGCAATCCTCTACCAGGGAAGACCCTACTGCTGCTCTGGCATCGATTTACTCAAAAGAGTCTTCCCTTAACACTGAGAAGAGTTCAACAACAACAACAACAACAACATCAACCTGCATACTGGACAGGGCTTTCTGCATTGCCTGTTAATTGCGAGTTGAAATTAGACACCGCTCTGCACCATCCTGACTTCAATGTAGGATATACTGATTCCAGGATTTTCAATACAGAAACATGATACCAGCAAGAGACTATAAAAAATATAACTGTATGAGCACTACAGACAATGATCGGGATTGGACAAACTAGTTTGCCTGGAGCCTAGAAATGGTCTTATGTCAGGAAACTTCAGGGATAGGGTCTCCTTGTACTTAGGCCAAAGTTTATCCTTTCCATGACCCCCATACTTTGCTGGGCCCATGCAAATGATAGTTGCCACTCTAACATTGTTTTTACACTGCTCCTTTGACTCTAAACCTGTAAGAAACCACTACTAGAAATATCTGGAACTGTAAAAAAAAAAAGGTTTACAATAGTGTTAACATATATGCTTTTAGTTACACTAGCATTCTGGGGAATAAAGGAGGGAGATAAGGGATATATGCTTGGGAACAGGAACTTTCCACTGCTGGTGGAAAGGCCCTCATTTATTGTCACTGTGTACTTTAAATATCACTGTGTAAGATTTGTAATTCACTTTGGACACAATAAAAAAAGAAGACTAGACAATGTTTGATTTTTGGGAAATTTCTCTAATCAGTTGAAATCATATGTTATATTGATAGCTTGAAAAATATCACAGTGGAAATAGTTACACCAAAGAAATGCACCAATACAATAGCTCTGAGCTTTTTTATTTGAAGAGGCAGTGGTCTAAATATAAGCACTCCCCAGAAATAAACTGAGACAATTGACTATTAAGTCAAATATAGATTATTTTTTCATACAAGGGACTTACTCTGGTGAGAAAACATAACAAGTAAGTACCAATCTGAAGGAAAATGATCATAACACTTACCAAATATTTGCCAAGAAATCGACTTATGTTGGGCATTCTCTTAAGTCTGCATCCTATCTTTTCAGTCAAATTTTCAAAATAGACATGGTGCACTAAATATTGTTTTTAATCCTGTGCATGTATATCAAAGAAAAAGGTACACACAGTTTTAAAGGTGACACGATGGGTGAGTGGCAGAGTTAAATCCTAACTCAGAGTCTCTTTTCCTGGATTCCAAACAAACATCAGTGTTATGTATTGTCATATATACCATTCACTCATAGATGGTCACATCAAGAAGAACGGACATCCTGACGTGGGAAACAAAAGCACAAAGAGCTGAGGAGAACACGCAACTCTTTTCCCGAAATCTTCATGGAGAATCACGGTCCTTTCTCTCCACCTGCACTTTTTACACAAGCACAAAGGAACAAACTGGGGTGAACCAAGCCATTAGAGCCTTCAACTCCAATTGTCCTTTTCTCTGGCTTGAAGCCATTTCCCCTGCTTCAGCCCTTGCCATTTTTTTTTTCTTCTGAGCTATGCACAAAGTAGAGGTTACTTGTGTCACATCTGTTCCTGCTTTGTGGGTCCATTGGGGGAGAAAAATCACTAACTTTATTTTCCAAGAGAGACCCTTTAAGAGAGCCGGATGCTGGGTGGCCAGGCGGAAAACCTGCATGCGTCCTTCATTGTGATCCGTTCAGCGTTAGCATTAATGGCGCATACCTTGGCATATGTGTTCTGACTCTAATGATGGCTGCCCCCCACCCACCCACACTTGAGTTTAGAATTTCAGAAACGTCACTGAGCTGCATTCCTTTTCTGCAGGGGAAATCGGACCTCTATGTCTATATTACACACCCACATGCACAATATTCACTAGATAGAATTGACTGACTTTTCTCTGGACTTGCAACGGAATAGCTTCCAGCTTTAAAGCACTCTTGAATTTTTATGAGTCCTTGTTTCCTAACTAGAAGTGTGTGTGTGTGTGTGTGTGTGTGTGTGTGTGTGTGTGTGTGTGCGTGTTTTCCTGCTAAGAGTCTTTACTTGAATAAAAAGTTTTTTTAGGGGAAAAGCTTATTTTGTTGATTCTTCCATATCAGCTTATAGGGTCTTTTAAAATAAATTCTAATGAAAACAGCTGGATGTGTTTAAAGGAAAATTCTGACTTCACATCAATTTATATTTGAAAGTAAATAAAAGCATGGACAATTCTCAAGTCACTGTGCAAATAACTCCTTGAAATGGGGGAATCCTATCTGACTATAGGTTTGGGTTCAGAACACCTGGATATCCATTTCTTTTCTTCTAAGAATTATTAGTTCACTAAATGATTAGTTCACTAATAATTTTGTGAGTTAGTAGAAATGTATAAAATTCAGTACAGAGAAAAAATTTTCATCCCTGAGGGGGCTAAACAATTCTTCATCCTTGAGCACTAAACTGCTAAATAATGGGGTGCTATAATGTGATGCTTTTATTTTTCCAGGAGACCGCTCACTCTGGCAACACTGGAGAATGGTAGAGGAGGTGGGAAACTATGAAAGAGGGGTCAGAGAAACGATGAGAGAACAAGACATTGTTCACATTTAAGCAAACTAACTAGAAGTTTGTTTAGGGGATGTCTTCATTCTAGCCAAACACAACTATCCTTGAAGCAAGTTCGTTGGTGGTGATAATGTTGCACTGGTGAAGGGAAGTATTCTTTTTAAACTGAAACCCAACTAAAATCATGTTTTTAATCATGGTGCTTAAATAAAGAGATTATATTGCAAAAAATAATAAAATGCAGGAAAATTACATGCCAGCCTCATTGCCTTGAGCAGATGATTCTCTTTCTAGGCACTAGAAAGAGAAATCTTGTCTCTCCTGTGGACAGGAAATATGCTTTGTAATTATCCATATCCTAGGGATTAGAGTAAAGGTTTCCTCCAAAGGCTGTGATACTACCTGTAGGGAAGAGGGTGTGTGTGTGTGTGTGTGTGTGTGTGTGTGTGTGTGTGTGTGTGTGTGTGTGTGTGTGTGTGTGTATGGAGCTTACTGGTGCATTTGAAGTTTGATTTCAAATCATTTGCTTAATAAAAATATATGTTCAGAGAAATTCTGAGTTCTGAGGGTTTTTTTTTTTAACTTAAAAAGGGAGGAGTGGGCCAATTAAGTTTAGGCACATCAGGTTTAGATCAATATTTCTTATACAATACTTTTTTTGTTTTTGTTTTTGGGCCACACCTGATGGTGCTCAGGGGTTACTCCTGGCTATGCATTCAGAAATCAGTCCAGGCTCGGGGGACCATATGGGACTTTGGGGATTGAACCCAGGTCCATCCTGGGTCAGTCACATGCAAGGCAAGCGCTCTATCACTGTGCTATCTCTCAGGCCCCCAAACTACATTTTTAAAAATAACTCGAATTAACTTGAAAATAAATTTGAAATATGTTTGGAAACTTTCACTTTAGATGATTTTTTCTAATACAATATTTAAAAAAACATTTTTGTAAGAAAATTATATTTAAGGGGCACAAAGATGCTTTATATATTTATTATAAAGTGAACATAATCAAATTAACATAATAAGCACCTGTCATATTCTCTGTTGTTATGACTTTGACGTAAGAAATAGATTTTTCACATAAAAGCTCAATTGATATTATTTAAAATATGCAAGTCATGAATGAACTTTATTTCTCTATTTCTATTTCTCTTCACTTTGAATAACTAATATAGGTAATCCATGAGGATTTTTAATTTGAATTTTTTTTTATTGAACCAAGTCTGCACACTGGAGTGTGTCTGGGTTTCCAGTTCTACCACTGCAACTGCTTTTATAAATTCATGGAAAATCTTTAGTTACCTTGTAAATCTTCTTCCTTATGTGTTACTTATAATTACTAAATTCAATCTATGCTGAGGTTTAAAACAATAGTTGGCATCCATTAGGCATTTAAGGAATGCAATTTCCTATTCCTTTGCAAATTTCCCTGCCTTGTCTTTCTTTCCATGCCAAATATATCAGCCTTTATATTTGATTTTTCTCATCCTTGCTTTCCTAGGGGAACAAACTTTGCATTTGTCATTCAGAGGAACCCAGAGAATGCTTATATGGTTGAACAGGAACTTATTAACTACCTGAAAGCACTTATCTAGGTGCTATGCATTGCAGGCTATCTTAACATGATAGTCAGTGATCCAAAGACATTCATCAAGCAAAAAAAGACTGGAATGCTAATATAAGGAAAATACAGTGGGAATATTTCTGTCTGTTAATGTAGGATGCTTTGGGAACAGCTTCTGTAAAGGAAGGCCTCTAGAAATTATCTGTCCACAATTCTCTATATTAATCTGATGAATACAGGCTTGAGAAATCCCTGAGCTCATGTAATACACCCCACAAAGCTAAAAAATGAACTTTTTCCCTTAAGACTCAATTCCACTATCTCTTTCAATTGTTATGGGTCTGTAGGACGTGCAATTATGGTTTTCTGGTAGACAGTGCAATAGTATGAAGGCAGGAACTTGAGAGGAAGCACAGAGTAAGATATTTGCTGTACATAAAACTACCATAGTTAGTCATCTGTGTGTCATCAGGGGTCATTCCTGAATGCAGAGACAGGATTAGCTCTTGGACATACTCCTATGTGACCCCGAAGCAAAATCAAATCCCTCTAAAATGTCTTAAAGCCATAGCTTATTTGGGATTTGGGATCAGTTCCCATGCAAGGCAGAGAAGAGGTGTACAATTGATAGAGGGAGAAATCATACTGCAATGCAGATATAATTGAAATGAATTCCTACAGAGAAACTTGCTTGCGTACCCCACATTAGATTAACAAAATCCTAGGACTAAACCTATTTGTATTTTTTAGTCCTTGGAGGTAGATGAACACTCAGAAAGCTAGATTTCCTTGAAATAATTTTCTACAGGTGGTGTGTGTGTTGAAGTTTCTGATACTTGGATGTACTTCAGTACCTGCCAGGTGGAAAGTGGACTCTAGTGTTTATTGAAAATAAATCTGTGTGTGGACTAGATGCTAGCCCATCAATTTTATAGTCTTCATCTCATTTTATTTCCTCGGTCATCTTTTGAAGACAGTGTCATGCATCTCTAAGGTTACAAATTTATGAACCCTTTCTTCAGAGCTGTGAAAATGTCAATAGGAGCTCTCCTCTTCAGACGAGCATCCCAAGGGGTCGGAGAGTTTTTACTAGCATCATCTGTTTCTGAGATCAGCAACAGGCATTGCCACATCATTTATCTTGGGATGAAACTGAGATAGAATACGGCTATGGTTTTGTCGAAGACAAATTATCAAAGGGGAATCAAAAGGGTTAATGTCAAGGTTCATTCCTAGTCACTTTCCCACCTGGTCACTGGGCAAATAGTTCTTTTTTGATATCTCACACACATTAGCTTCATCTCTGAGATGAGACACCAAAGATTAATCTTACTATTCCCTCTATAACAATCAGGAATTATATATTTCTTTGTTTTTTTTTTTGAGGGACCAGGGGGGTTCTTTGCTTTATTTGGGGGGTCATTCTAGCTCTGCTTTGGATTTACTGAATCTGCACTCAGGGAATCATTCCTGAAAGTGGTTGAAGGGGCCATATGTGATGCCAAGAATTGAACCCAGGGAGACAGCTTTAATGATTGCCCCTATTAAAAAAAAAAAAGAGTAAAGTTTTTGTATTGTTTTTTGCAATAAAATCATATCAACTAAAAAATAAAATAAAAGTAAATGTATTACTCACTGCTATCTCTCAGCTCCGGGAATAGTACCTTCATGTTATGAATAAATTTCTTGACTATTTTTAATAACTGGGTATGGCTGTCACATGCTGTAGTCCCTTTGCTGTGGACCTTCTCCTCCCTGGAATCATACAAAATAAAACCAACTTTTATTTCCCTGTGTCTTTTAGACAAATGAGATTCCATCATTCCTGTCAATTTCTCTTCTTACCAACTTGTTAATTGGTAATTTCTTACCAATTTCTCTTACCAGTTTGTTAATCTGGTTCTAATGCCCCAAATTTATCAAATTTTCTTTCTCATTTGATAGTTACTATAAGAATATACTCTCAGAATATCCACAAAGCATAGATTTGAACACAATGTTGCATTTAATAACAAGTAATCATATGATCAACTGTGGACTTATGGAATTGACCTGTTTCCACCCCACTCAGCACACGCCTTGTTATGCCTCTTTGGAATCAGCCTTGAATGCAACACCTTGGGTTGGTGTCCAGACAGCTGGTCCCACCTTCTAGGTGTGACAAGTTACCTCAGATTAACTTTTCAGTTGGAGAGCAAGTAGGCCCTGGGAGCTGGCTACTTTTCTAGGAGCTAAGAGTCCATGGAGAAACTCCTCAAAAATCCTTTTCTCCCTCCATACATGTGTGTGTGTGAATTATTTTCCAGACCTCCATCTGATTCCAGACCCATGTCTCTCCAGTGCTCTGGTATTGGAACCTGAGAACTTAATTCAATAATCAATGTCTTCAGACTTGCTTTTATACGTGTGGTCTTCAGATGATCAATAAGAATAATTTCTGTATGTTTATTTTATGAATGTACATTTTATCCCCAATGCCAAAGACCCAGGTAGAGTATCTCGTCTCTCTGGACGTATGCGGTGCAGGAATTTTTAGTATTCTGTGGTTTTCTATTCAGCATATTTTAATCTTCCAGAGCACTCGAGTTCACATTCCTATATTGTGTGGAAGTGAAATGTGACTTGAGCTCATAGCTTCATCCCACGTTACACATACATGTGAATCCGAGCCAGTCCTTGAACTTAAGCAGTCCTTTTTCTTATACCAGAGGCACTCGGCGGGCTTGGAAAATCTCATTAATTTTCCCCTTGAACCATGCAGACATCTTACGTGAACCCCATCACCACCCCCACCCATTCCACATGCTTTTGTTTAATTGCAGGAGGAATATACTCTCTCAAAAAAGAGAACTCACTCAATCTGAGACATGGTGAATTTTCTCAGTCATTCAGAATTTGATCCAGTGGGGAATTATGTCTATGATCCAACTCCTGGGTAAGGAGAATAAACCTGAAAGGAAAAAAAAATATGACAAAATGGATAGGGAAATTATTGTAAGAAAGTCAGTGAAAAGTGTATGAAAATTTCAATTCCACATAACAAGGGGCTAATATTCTAGAAATAAAGAATGAAATCACGACACTCAGAACAGAGATCCTAATTTTAAAGCTAATGCATGTTCTATTAGCTGCACATGTCAGAACACTCTGATTCATAACTCCATGAAGTCCAGATTTATCTGTCCCAGGAGACAGCAGAAATAGCAAAGGAAAAAAAAAAAAAAACTTCTTGTTCTGTTTTTGGACAGGCCTAGCTATGTGAAAAATTTTGTTTCCTTTTGACTTATACTTTCTATATATCTTAGGCTATACCTCTAAGCCTGCTAGCATTGACTAAATCTAAGATACCTCTGTACTATCTTTCTTAAAACATTTTTAAAATATTTTTGATTTTAGGGGGTGTTTGGGCCACACTCATTAGTGCTCAAAGTTTATTCCAGGCACTGCATTTAGGAATCACTCCTCACATCCTCGAGAAACCATAGGGGATATTAGGTATTGAACTCAAGTTGGCTGCTTGCTAGGTCAGTGCTTTACCTACTTGTCCTTTCTCTCTGGGCTCCTTAAACTCCTTTGAGAATATATGAATTATTACCCTTTCTATTCTTAATGCTTTTAGACCTCAACATTGTCTTATATAACCTTGATATATGCATTTATATTTTTTCTGTATGCTTAAGGGACTCTGAAAACAGGTTGTTCCTACAAAACTAGTTAAGACTACAGAGTGCTGAGCTGCCCTATCAAGATGCCCAGGTTAATATAAGGCTGGACATTAAGATTTAGCATCTACCTTTTTATTTGCTTCACTGATTTTGTGGTTCAGTCATGTTTTATAGCATTTTCTAAAGAGGTAGTTTTCTACCTGTACACCACCAGTAGTTTGTAGACAGAAAATGAAAACTTGTGCTTTGAGATAAAACCAGCTATTCTTCTACAGTTAGTTCCTTAACCCAAAGGGCATTATACTAATTGCTTAGAGTAGATCTTTAACATGAAGAAATAAATTTCTTTATCATTCCTGGATTCATGAGTTTCCTCAAGTAATCCTACCATATTTTTTTATTTCTTAGATATTTTGAAAAATTACTTACCAGACATTAAAATACATATCAGTGGTATCTTATTTTAATTTTCTAAGGGGCCACATCTGCTAGTGTTTAGAGATTACTCCTGAATCTGTGCTCAGGGATCATACCTGATGGGCTCAAGGATATAGGATACCAGAGATGGAACTTTGTGATAGCCATGTGCAAGGTAATAATGCTTTACCCACTGTTCTTTACCTCTCCAGCTATAAATATGAATTGTAATAAACTCTTAGTTGTGATATGTTTTTCACATACTTCTTCAACTTCTGCTCACTTAGATCACTTTGGCTCATCTCATATTAATGGGCATGTTATTATAATTATCTATAAAAATTGATAAATATTGCATCATTTTAAAATATGGATTTTATTCATTGATTCACATGTAACTAAAAATGCTGCCACCATAATACTAGAAAATATAATAATCTCACTATTGGCCCTTTCTTTTACTTGGTCAGAATTTTGAAGATCTACTCTGTTAAAAATTGTAAATATATGGCACAGTATTGTTAACTGAAATGGCAATCTAATACATTAGGTCTCCAGAAATTATTCGTATAATAATTTGTTCATTCACCTTGATTATTATTTTTTCTTCCCCCTATCTTCAGCCTTGATAAATTCCATTTGACATTTTACTTCTATTCCTATATTTATTCTTTTTATTCTAAAAATAAGTTAGACTATATAGTAAATACCATATATTTATGTTAAAATAATGTATATATATTGGGGCTAGACAGGTAGCATGGAGTTAGGGTGTTTGCCTTGCATGCAGAAGGATGGTGATTTGAATCCCAGTATCCCATATGGTTCCCTGAGCCTGCTAGGGGCCATTTCTGAGCATGGAGCCAGGAGTAACCCCTGAGCGCTGCCAGGAGTGACCCCAAAACCAATAATAATAATAATAATAATAATTAATAATAATAATATGTATTTATCTGATTTATTTTACTTGATGTGGTCAATACAAAATCTATCCAAATTTTTGTAAATGGAAAGATTTTCTTTCTTGTGAGTAAATAATAATATAATATAATCAGTTTGAATATGTATGAAATTTATCTATCTATCATACTTTCATCTATCATCTTTTCATTCTTTCCTTTACTGATAATTACCTAGGCTGTTTAGGTATCTAATCTTCAGTGAAAATTAATTTTTATTTCATGATGCTGTTCTTCAAATGTTATCAACATGGACTCTGACCTTCCTTTCACCTTAATAAGTATAGTTCTTAAGTTATATAATTTACATATAAGTTATATAATAAGCAGTATAGTTTCTTTCTCCCTATGATTTCACACAGGAACCATGACATCCCCATAAAGGGAATTTTTTTATTATTGTTGTTGTATTTTTATTTTAGGACAACAGTCTCTGGTACTCAAGGTTTTCTCCAGACTCCGTGTTCTAGGATCACTCCTATGCAGTGATAGGCATTAAAGCCAGGTGAGCTGGGTTTAATTTAAAGAAGGTATCCATTCAACCCCCTGTAGTATTGCGTAAGTCCCATAGAGGACGTCTTTTAGAAAACATCTATCCTTCCAAATATCAGTTGATAAGAAGATACATCTCTCTCTAACTCATTATAAGTAATCTTACAGTATATCTGCTACTTGCCTTGCTTCTTACATGACATTACCATAACCTAAAGAATGTACTTCTCCTTGGAACTTTGTGCTACATTTATCTGGGGAGTTAAAAAAAATAATGATGCCTTGAATCTAATAGAAGCTAATAAAGCAATATACTTGACCCTTACACCAAATCTTGTATCCCTTGTATTTTTCAACCCTAATCTTCATATCCTTTTGGTAGTATTTCTTCCATTGAATATATTTTATTAAAGTCATTATATTGGTGCTATCCTATCTGGAAATAAACTAAACTCTCCTATGGATGCTTCAAGTATAAATTAAAATGCTGCTGCTTCCATCATTTTACTACTGGTTCCAAGCCTATAAAAACATATTCTCTACTAAACTATCTCTGTCTTTTGTTAGATTCATGTCACATTCATTGCAAAAAGACTGATCTATCTCCTATGAAGATTGCATATTCAAGTACCTTTCTTTCCATTTGTCCATTAGCATTCTTTATTAAAGGCATTAAACCAAGCATTTATTCTATTTTAGTTGCTATATTAATCCAACCTATATATCATGAATAGCCTTATTAATGGAAAATTCAAATATCCATCATACTGCATTTACTACACTTAGCTTCCCAACCATTCTAGGAGTCATCAAAATTGGTATAAATTGATAGTATTCAAATAGGGAATATTAAAACTAACAGTTATCCTTGAAGTTTAGAGCTGAAAGGGCCTTTGTGAGCACTAACTTCTATCACCCCATTATACAGGTCAACAGAACAAAGGCCAATAACTAACATTGCTAAGAAAACAAGTGGACTTAAAAAGCAAGCAAACAAACAAAACAATTGAGTTTCACTCCAGATAAATTGAATAAATTTGGTGCTGTTTCTTTTCCAGTTTAAATTATATCTAGTGAACCATTCATATATGATTGCAAAACAATATTACAGGGCATAGTGCACCTGTCTTAAGGGTGGTTGACTAGGTTTCATCCCTGGCATCACATATGGTCCCTGTGCACCACCAGAAGTAACCCCTAAATGAAAAGCCAGGAGAAATAGAGGAGTGCTGCTGAGAGTTGGGGTATGACTCTGAAAAAATAATAAAATAGTCTTAGGCTAGAGGGATAGTACAGTGAGTAGGGACATACCCTGATAAGTGGTCAACCCAGATTCAATCTTTAGAACCCTAAATGGATCTTTGAGCCTTCTAATATTGATCCATGGTTGCAAAGCCAGTAGGAAATCTTGTGATCCCCCAAGATAAAACAGAACAAAATAAAAAATATCCATAAACATAACTAATAATCCAAAGGAGTTTACTCTATAAACAACTAGTTGACATCACAAACCTTGTATCACACTCAAATATGGCTGTGGACATACATGTAGAATTTTGATAAGAGAAATGGCTACAAGTTCATTCCTATAAGCATCATCATTTCTATTCCAATGTGCTTTGTATAAAAGTCTGTCATTGACATAACTTAATGTAAATCATATCTGAGTATGTTCTATAAACACGTTAAAGGGCCAACTAAATCCGATGTCTTGAAACCTTCCCTTGGAATTCCGATGAGTTTTCATGATATGAGAACATGACTTAGCATTAAAAAGAAAAATTAGGACTCTCTATGTGTCAAGAATAATAGTAGATATTTTAAAGGAGACTGAGATGTCTATGCTGAGGCAAGTATTAACTTAAAATGCCCAATCTAGTACAGGATAAACTAAAACAAATATACAAAATTGTTCTCAAATAAAGACAGCTAACATGGATTAAAAATAAAGTATGTGTGGGTGTGTGGTAAACGAAAACCTTTGCTATTTAAATCCAAATTGCCTTCTCAAGAGACTAGGGCTAGACAAATACAAAATGTTTTAGTTGATCAGAGCATGTCACTAGTTTTATTTTTATTTTTTTTTAACTTTCTGTTTTGTTTGCTTTGGGTGATATCCAGCAACACTCAGGGATTCCTCCTGGCTCTGTCCTCAGGGGACTATATGCACTTCAGGGCAATGAACCAGAGTTGACTTCATGTGAAGAAAGTACCTTAAATCCTGTTTTACCTCTCAAGTTCATGGTTTCAGTGAAAACAAAATGGTCTGGAGCTATGTTTGCTCAAGGAATAGACCTGTAAATATATAATAATTCAATATTGTTCCTGGAGGACAACTTTCTTTTTTACTGTTAGCCCTTTCCTTCAGAATTTATGTCTTAACTATATTTTAAATTTTTTATTTGGTTTGTGGCATTGGCCACACTATACAGCACTCAAGTGTTACTCCCAGGTCTGTACTAGAGAAAACATGAGGCTTGAGGGATTGAAATTGGGTCAGCTGCTTTCACGACAGGTGTCTTAACTCTTGTTTATCTCTCTTGCCCCTGTTAGGAATTTTAATTGAAGTCACAGAATGCGATTTCTTAAATTTTCTTTAAGTATTCAATTGTTCTACGAATAATATAAAAAGAAGGGAATAATGTAAAAGGATTAATTCAGACATTATAACTATAATATTTAAGATGAGATTGGTTTTATCATGGATTCTAGTCCCCATTCAATGTATTGTTTTAATTTCCCTTAACATCAAGGTGTTTACAGGTAAAATAACAAAGTCTCTTACCAGGAAGGGTCTTCTTCTTCTTCTTTCTTTAATTATTTTTTTTTGGTTTTTGGGTCACACCCGGCAGTGCTCAGGGGTTACTCCCGACTCTACACCTAGAAATCGCTCCTGGCAGGCTCGGGGGACCATACGGGAGGCCGGGATTCGAACGAATGACCTTCTGCATGAAAGACAAACACCTTTACCTCCGTGCTATCTCTTCGGCTCCCAAAGGGTCTTTTTTCTCATGTGTAGTTTGTCCTTTTTGTTGCCTGTTGGGTTTATGGGGCATTATCTATTACAAAAGCACTATGGAAAATTATTTTTTCACTCTCCTGTTATAATTTATCTTTTTCTTATTCCCTGAAAGAGGTGCTAGCAAAGGACAGTTTTCCTTATCTGGGCTTAGGTTTTCACAAGTTCATGTAAGATATTAGGGTGAGGCTGATTCAAACCAATCTTCTTTTTTAAAAATCACATATAAAATATACTTTATATCCAGTCTCAACAAAATTTATCTGACCTGCCCAATTGGTGACATAGAGTAGAAGCAGGACTATTGTTGGTTTATTGGGAAGTACTATTTTTTAAGATCCTGATGTTTGATGTAATATGACTTTATTTATGCAATCTTAAATGTCATGATTTAAATCAGGTAAAGATGTTTTTATTTTATTCCAAATGAGAGTGCTGCTGTAAATCACTTTCATGGTTGAGTATAAGAGAATAAGGAATTGTTCTTACAGATTATAAGAAAGTTTGGAGCCTTCTCAGATCCCTAAAATAATCTACTTATTCAAATGACATATAGAATGTAAACAGCACTTACATAAGGTTAAATCAGGAATTATAAATGCATATAAGGTGTATATATAACTATATAGTGTATAAAAATCTCTTCTGAAGGCATGGGAAGATTGAATAATGATGGTATGTATGTTCTTCTATGTCTGTTGGCCTTAACGTTCATCAAAATCAGTTATAGTTCAGGTGAGTATGTGAAAGACTTGATCTATGGCAGAAAACTTAACTACATAGTTTGACACATTCTTTTTTCTTTTTTTGGTTTTTGGGCCACACCCATCCGTGCTCAGGGGTTACTCCTGGCTGTCTGCTCAGAAATAGCTCCTGGCAGGCACGGGGGACCATATGGGACACCGGGATTCGAACCAACCACTTTTGGTCCTGGATCGGCTGCTTGCAAGACAAATGCCACTATGCTATCTCTCCGGGCCCATGACGCATTCTTATATCATGAAATTTCTCTCCCAACATAGTCAATCTCCCCTATACCTGTGTGACTTTCAAAAATGAAAGTCATGGTCTCCCACTATCATTGTAGCAATGTCAGTCTTGAAAATAAATGAAAATCTCATGTAAGTGTTTCTAGTTTCTTTGCTGGGCAACTTCACTTAAGGGTTAGTCACACAAGTGTTTGGATTTTGATTAGATCTAGTTTGAAGCTAAAGATAATGAATGTTTATTTGCTCTGTTGGGCTCTTCTGATATTGTAAGATGTATCTTGCTCATGGATGTCCAGAATAAGTCATAGTGAAGCACAAAGGCTTCATTGTGAGTTTTAAAGATAGGGAGACTTAATACCAAGATAAGGGCTTGCAACTGAAGCTTGATACCAAGTTCTTCTTTCATGAGGGTGTTTGTGGAAGAAGCTTAGGTGACTCTCACAGGATGGTAATTCTAGATATCTCGTGCAAAACCAATGTGCAAATTATTTTCCTATATTGGCTTTTGTAGCAAAAGTGAACAGCCTCTTTTAATAAACTTCTTACAAGGCCTGATTCATAGCACAGTGGTAGTACTTTTGCTTTACTCATAGCCAACCTGGGACTGACACAAGTTTGATTCCCCCCATTCCATATGGTCTCCTGAGCCTGCCTTGAGCAATTTCTGAACGATTTCAAAGCTAGGAGTAATCTCTTAACTCCACTGGGTTAAGAGGTCGGTGGTCCAAAAACCAAAATAAATAAATAAACATATTAGTAGAAAGTTATGCTAATGTGGGTCTTTTGTATAAAGTAAAATTATGTAATACAAACTTTTAAACAGCAGAAAGATCCCGCTATAATTCTTTATAATTCCATACATTAGCAGGTTCCAAAAATGACAGAGCATAGTAATTATCAATTTATAGTCTACATAAATAACAAATACCTTGCTTAAACATAAATTTCTGTCCCACCCTCATTCCACTGTATTCTTTAAGATTCTGATCCAGTAGTTCCTAAGAATTTCATTTTCAGTAGCCCAGGTAATGGAGTTGTGCTTGTCCATTATGATAGATAACCATATACACAGTTCAAATACACTATTAAAAACAAAATATGTTATTTTTGACTAACATTACTGATTTTCTATCAGAAATATAATATTTTTGTTGTTTTGGGCCATACCAAGACATGTTCATGGGTTGCTCCTGGCTCTGCACTCAGGAATTACTCCATATGATGCAGGAAATCAAACATAGGTAGCCCATATTCAAGGCATATGTCTATATGTCTATATATTTATAGTATCACTCCTGTCCAAAAATATAATATGATTTCCCCCAGAGCCTCTTTTTCAAGTGTTGTACCTTTTCAATCCTTAGTTGAATGAGATATGCAAAGCCTCTAGAATTTTGCATTTGATGTTTCATCATTATGAATGAAACTTTTTTTAAATGATTGCTATTGTGACAAAAGTGAATTAAAAAACTTTCACAGTAATATTTAAGGTACATAGGGACAATGAATCAGGGCCATTCCCACTACCAGTGTTGTCCTCCCTCCACTCCTGTTCCCAGCATACATCCCATATCTCCCTCCTTCACCCCTAAGAATTGCTAGTGTAATCTGCTCGCCTCTGTGTATAGCTTGTTGTAGTTTGGGTATTGATTTTGTTGTCATTGACTTTGAGTTTGGTGTTTAAGTCTGATCATTTTTTATTTCCAATCAGTGTCCATATTACTGTTTACCCTGGTACCATCATTTTATTTCCATTGTCAATTAATGAGGCAAAACAAGATGATTAAAGTTATGTGGTTCTGTTGAAAAAAATAAAAATAAAACCTGTGAGGAGTTTGTCTGCCCAAAAAAATAAAAACCAAAAATACAAAGAAACAAAACCAGCAACTACAAGAAAGAAAGCACAAAAGCAATAACAACATAAAAAACCCAACAAGATAGAAACCACAAACAAACACACACACTAAGAAAATAAAGAGAAAAAAATAAAGAAAAAGAAGTAAAGAAAAAAAGTTAAAAAAGAGGAAGGAGGGCTGGTGTGGCAAGGCTTTGTACTTTTTTTGAATGAATGAAACCTTTTTTTTTTAAATGATCTGATAGTTTATTTTCAAATCTCTGTTTAAAGGCCATGTTCTATAAAAATGTTTTCCTCACTTTTTTTTGGTTTGTTTTCAGAGTCCCTTACTGTATTTTGTTGCATCTGGAACCTCTTCTATTATTTACTTTTGCATTGTTTCTTTAAATTCATGCCTAACTACCTAGATTTCAATATGTATGAAGTTCTAAATTTGTTCTGGCAAATTTACTCTTGTGTCTTCAAAACCAGAAGACGGGATTATCGTGCAGATGTCGCCCAATAACTATTTAGGAACTTCTCTAAAGAGCTTAAGATTCCAGGAAAGGGCAGAAGTATAATGCATGGAGTTCTGGAAGAAATAAAATGGACAAGAAATAGAACCACACAGTACTGCAGAAATAATATGATCAAACTAATACATTATATTATAAAAGTACTGAGACCTAGAGAGAGAAGACTAATCAGTATATTAAATTAATAGGTAATAAAGATAGTGGAAAAGAACACCAATCTACTATCTTTTTTTTTTTGGTTTTTCGGGCCACACCCGTATGATGCTCAGGGGTTACTCCTGGGTAAGTGCTCAGAAATTGCCCCTGGCTTGGGGGAACCATATGGGATGCCCGTGGTCCTTCCTTGGCTAGTGCTTGCAAGGCAGACACCTTACTTCTAGTGCCACCTCGCCTGCCACCAATCTACTATCTTTTAATGATGCTTACTCTACTTATCTCTTCTCCATAGCTGCAATATTATGAAATCTGAAGATTCACAAAGGGAATAAAAGAATTCTATATTCAAGTAGAACCCAAATAAATATAAGTGACAAAAAGTCAAATAAATGCCACCTACATTCTTCAAACATCTCCAACTGAAGAGAGTAGAAAATGAGGAAACATTGTTAATATCACATAAAAATTGGCTATATCTGGGCCAAAGCGACAGTAGAGCAGGTAGGATGCTGCCTAGCATACAATCGACCAGGGTTTTATCTCTAGCACCACACATGGTCTCCTGTATCTATTAGGGATGGATCACTCTTGAGTGCAGAAGTAAAGGTGGTGTATTGCCAGGTATAGCCCAAAACCAGTGGGGGAAGGGAATCAGCAAATCAGCTATATCTCCATTCCTTCTGACTGAGCTACAAAATCTTAGTCCATCTCCATCTCTCAGGCTCTGTGTTATATCTGAGTGTCAACACATAGTACTTGAAAAGCAGACTTTCACTGAGACTTACCTACAGTCATATTTTGGGAAGTACTTCAGTACCCTCTGTAAAAGAAATGGGTCAAGATTGGTCAGAGAGAAATCAATCGAAAACTTAAATCTAACGATGAAAATCTGGACTTAAATTTTCTGGAAGTGGTCATGTATAGACCCATCAACTCCCTCGATATTGTCCTCAATGCTTCACTTGTTTGGTCACATATTTACAAAATACATCCCAGGCAATTCTCTTTTTCAATAGTTTCCTACACCGTACTAAGTGTCTGAGAATAAAAATAGCAGTGATAAAATTTCTTTAATATTCTATTATAGTTCATATGTCCATTTTCATTAGTTGATCATTGTTAGTGGAGTTGATTTTACAAAGAGAGGCAAAACACTCATTACATGAGGTTAGAATTGGTGTTTATTTAATAAAGATCAATATGATATATGTATAACTTATTAGTTAGGTTTAAACAGAAAAAATTACAAAGCTACGGATCTGTCCAGTATCTAACATATTACCAACTGCAATTGGTAAAAAACTGAATCTAGGTTTTTCAAGTTTGATAAAAGTTGAAGGTTTTGTTTTGTTTCTACTTTTATTTATTTATTTTTTTATGTTTGAAAAGTGAATGTCACACCACCCAATAGTATCAGGGAATTCTCTTTAAGTCCCCTAATTTGTTTTAGGGGACTCTCCAGGTGGTGCTCAAGAATTATGCTGTGTCAGGGATCAAACGTCCCAAATGCAAAGCATATATTGAGATCATTGATCAATATCTCTAGGCTGGATTCTGAAAAGTTAAAGGTTTTAACTGAAAATAGGTGAATGGTGAGACAGAATGCTGAGCAGATCTAAAACCTATGTCAGTAAGAAGCAATAATAAAAATCAGTGTTTAAAAAGAGTAATGTTCCCAAACTTTAATGAACAACATTAAAAATAAGTTTTTAATGATGGCAGGGGCAGGGATGATGGCATGGAATGGACTCTGGGAACATTGAGGAAGGGAGATCGATACTGATGGTGGAATTTGTGCTGAAACATTATATATCTAAAACCCAACTAGGAATACTTTTGTAAATCACAATGGTTTAAATTTAAAAAAGTTAAAAATTAAAGTACACATTTGATATAAAAGGGAAATAAATTTTGCTTTATATAAAAAAATAAAGATGTTAAGTCTCTGAAAATACAAGGCTGTCGGAGAAATAATTGGCATGTTACGTTTTTGCAAGTCTATCATCTTTATAGATAGATAATCAACACTGAATAGAACTTTAGGGTTGGCATTTTGGAATTATTGAGAAAGAGCAGGTTGCCTAGTAGAGAAATATTCACAATATTCAGTAAGACTTGGTTTTTTTACATGAAAAATATACTAAGAAACAGGTACTATCCTCTGCTCAAAGAATTTAGTTTACTAAGAGGAAAGATTAGGTATTAGAGGAAAGAGATAACTAGATATTTGCCTCATTATGGTAACAATTAAACTGTATAATTTTATGGTGGCCATGTTGATGGAGAAACCAAGGACCCTGTGGGAATAGTGCTTGCTAGCACAATAAGTGGACAGACAGAAGGAAAATGGCTCTGTGGTCAAATGAGTTTGATGAGCACTTAATGGTTTTTGCTGCTGTTTTCTTTTTCTTTTTCTTTTTTGGTTGTTCATTGTTGGGCCACACCTGGTGGTGCAGAGATTACTCCTGGTTTTGTGCCCAGTAATTATTCCTGGCAGGCTTTAGGGACCATATGGGATGCCAGGGATTGAACCGGGTTGTCCGTGTACAAGGCCAGCACCCTACCTGTTATGCTATTGCTCTGGCCCTTTGAGCATTTAAATTAAAATCAAATTAGTTTCTATTATGAGCTTTTGTAAAAATCTGGTATCAGTGGCAAGTGTGCATTGTCTAAAAAGAATGAAAAGTAGGCACCGATTAATATATTAACCATGAAATGTTACTAATATTCAGTTAGGGGAATGCCCCTGAGATGTTGATCTCTGTAGCTCATACTGAAATTCTATAATTCTTTAAGTACCAAAGGAATAAAAAAAAACCTGAGAATTTACTATTAATCTTGGAATGAAGTTATTGTTTTCTTAAACAATTTCCTCCCCTTTTCTGAGGCTCAGTTTAGTGTCTCTGGCTGGAAAAAAAAATGATATTGCTGAGACTTTTCACCTCCAATATTCTGTGGTTTATGGAGACTTCGGGGCATCAAAGAGTACCTTTACCTACTTGACAGTTCTCCAGGGCCTTCTAATGTTAGTGAGTTTCCAACCTGGTGGCTTTGAGTGAACACATACTGTTTCTGGTTCCTATTCTGCTGGAGAGCAGTTTGAGGATCCGAAGCCAAAAGGACCTCCCATTCTGAGGGTTTCCAAATGAGTTTTGCAGACCTCAGCAACTCTGTGTTTGAAGACACTGCAGAGATGTGCAGTTCTGTGGTTGACCCCTCTCAAAACAGTACATAATTCTGAAAAACTTGGAGCTCCTCCATAAAGCCATATTTCAGTTGCACATTTTAGGCATGAGATTTCAGCCAAAAGCCATAATGTAACACTGCTGAGAATTTTTTTTTCTTGCAAAAAATGTGCATTTGGACAAAAGTTATGAACCTTAAATTACTGGAATTGAATGTACCTTCTAAGTTAACCAAAGCACTACAGATCAAGTGATCAGTCATAGAAATGTAGAATTTGAGGTCTTTCTAGAGATTTCCCTTTCAAAAATCTCACATAAGACTTCAATCTATCATTTATGACTGTAAAGGTGAGTTCTTTGTATTTTTTACCATCACTACATTCTATTTCTGGGGCTGATCGATAAGATATCATACATCTCTTATAATTAGAATGACTCTTATTATAGCAAAAGCTTGCATGTCATCTCTTAAACTTACCTATAGGTACTGTTCAGTATTCAAGGATACAAAAAAAAATACATTTTTCTCCCTTTCTAAATTGCTCCTTTAGCAAGAAAGAAGAAAACAGCATTTTGGGAACAGAAAGTTCAGAAGATATGGTGCTTGCGTTGTATATGACCAACCGTGGTTTCATTCTTAGTACTACATAGTGTAGTGATTGAAGTCAACCCTGAAGATGGAACCAGGAGAAAGCACTAAGCATGGCTGCATCTGGCCCAAGACTAACCAAGGAACAAAACACACACTGAAAACAAACAGCATCTATCTTCGCCAGCTTTCAACAGTTTCATACTTTCATCATAAACATTCCTGGTTCTCTTATTGAAATTAATGTGAACAAAATAAAAGTCTGGAATTTAAAAATTCACATACATCTTGGGGCCGGAGAGATAGTCTGGAGGTAAGGCGTCTGCCTTCCATGCGGAAGGATGGTGGTCTGAATCCTGGCATCCCATATGGTCCCCCGTGCCTGCCAGGGGCGATTTCTGAGTGTAGATCCAGGAGTAACCCCGGAGCGCTGCCGTGTGTGACCCAAAAAAACAGACAAAATTTCACATATATCTTTATCCTTATACTCAATTAGGCTAAGCCCCAGTTGTCTAATATTTTTAACATAATGACTAATTCTAACAAACCACAAGATTGTTTAATAAGTTTAAATGAGACAATATGTACGAAATCTTCAAATCAAACACTCAGAGTACACTTGTCTTTTATCCCTTAATATGTAGTGTTCTTGCTAATAATAAGTGTTCTTGCTAATTTTTCAGAAGAACTAGATCCTCAGTGTTTAAAAAACCTAGGTGAATTTAAATGAATACCAATTCTGGGGTTGCTTGCATTACAACTTATGATGTATTTCTCCTTTTACTTTATTGGGTTCTCTTCTCTAGCTCTTTCTCTCCTGCTATATTTCTAAAATATTTCTTTTTGCTTCTCTGTCTAAAACAAGGCAAGAAAAAGGCAAATCATAGAACAAGCTTATTACCTCTCTTATTTTGTTCATTTCACATCCATTATATGCAACTACTCTTTAATATTAAAACAGATTTCCCCTCTTTAGACATTATTCATTCAGACCAGAGAAAGACCTTGACTCTTTTAAGTACAGTATTAATATTGGTTAAAGAGCATTTGAGAAAGTCAAAGCACAGTGTACTTGGACAATAACTAATTTCCTTAAAGATTATTTTATTATGCACTGTGTTCTGATGCAAATGCAGTATGATTACTTTGCTGTTTTTATTTCAATTACTCTTTAAGATGAGCCATCATTTTTCATTATAGAGGAAAAACTCGTAGCTCTGGATGAACATCATAGAATAAAACAGCAAACATCATATTTCTGTGAGGTCTGACTTCAGATTTAATCATGCTGGAGACAACGCAGGTCACTAGACCAGCTGATTTGGCCCCTGCTCTACATGAAATTACAAGTCACAACTTTTGTGATTTGAAAGTATCTCTTCTGATCAAGAATGGGAAGGGCTATGCGATGTAAATCGACTATCTTACTTCTTTATTTCTTGCATTTTCTATAGAAAAGCTTCATTTCTACATCGGTGTATCCAATGCCCTATCCTAAGAGATTCCATTTAAGAAAGCCAAAAGTATTCATTTAATCATAGAGAACCCCCAGAAATGAAGATGGAAGTAGGAAGTGATGGCAATGAACATTACATATTTGGAATTGAAGAGGGGACAGCAAATTACTCATGTTCTTTGCAAAATAAATAAAACTCACCAATGAGAAAGTTATTTCTCATCTATCTATTTTACCTCTATTCATGAAAACCACTCAGATATGTGCTATTTTCCTCATCTCATCTGTCCACTATTCTACGTAGAAAGTAAAAAATGCTGCATGATATTCCAAACACCTCATCTCAAGACTAAGGCAGTGTCACCTGAAATTAACATTTGATATCGTCAACTTTTTAACTATTTCAAACATTTCTTATAAATTCTTTGTTAACAATTTGAAATCTACTAAAAACCATATCTTCATTATTTGGTATAAAACATCAAATTCTCTTTGAGGTTTCTCTTGCAGCTATTACATCAAAATTTGATAGAGGGGCCACAGAGGTGACGCTAGAGGTAAGGTGACGCCTTTCAAGCGTTAGCCTATGATGGACCATGGTTCCATCCCCCGGCATCCAATATGGTCGTTCCAGGAGTGATTTATGAGTGCATATACAGGAGCAACCCCTGAGCATCAATGGGGGTGCCCCCCAAAAAATAAACCCACAAAATTTGATAGAAAAATAATGTTGTGTATTGAGAAAAATAGAAAAGAAAAATACTTTAGTGTTTTGACTACTAATTCAAAAAGTTAAGAATTCTATGACCTTAAGGAAAATACAGCAGAAAAAGATTACTTTTTATAGTGACCCTATAAAAACTGTTTAAATAGATAAAATTATTATATACAAAGATGAGAGTCTCATCTCACTGAGTTAGCATTGGGCTTATCTTAGACAGACTCTTAATATACCTTGACTAGTGGTCAGCATAATTGATATCTTTTTACTACACAAGAGGTATTTAAATTAAATAAAATGATAAACACTACTCCCAGGTTTTTCCGTATAAATAGAATCAATTTTTTAGGTAGAGCTATCTGAAGAAACTTTTTTTAATGTCTTGAATTTATATTGATAATACAAAATTACCACTAGACTAAAAATCAGGCTTATTTATTCTTTCCACTTTAAGATTCTCGTATGATATGGTTCAACTGCACATATAATTTTAGATTTTGTATCTATTCATCAATAAAGAGAATATAAAATTTATACACACAAACTCTAGTAAATTTCATTTTTAAAAACATAAATTAGAGATCCCAAGGGAAATTTGGTAAGTGCCTAGCAATATAACAAGTCAGATCACATTAGTTCTTGAACCAACAGAAGAGAGAAAAGAAAAATATTTCTGACAGTCTTAAGTGAAGTGAGTCTAAGTTATGAGACTATGTGAAGGAGTCCAAAGACACATTTGTAAGAGTGCAACTAATAAACTAATAATATTTTTCAGTTAAGAAATAATCATCCATATAATGAGCTATTCAGTACAAAGCATTGGCTGCATACTGTTTCCTTTGGTAATACTAAATTTTAAGAGACAACAGTTTAAGAAAACAGATATACAATTTTGTGGAAGACTTCATATTAATTTTTGTTATAGTTATCTAATAAAATAATCACAAATTGATTAGGTAATTTTTTGCCCATATAACAGATTAAAATATTGGAGTTCAAGTTCAAGTTCACAATTTCCTCCCAAATCCTGTGACTTGAACATTTCAATCTGTCTTAAAAGTATGAAATGGTTTAGCAGAATCTAAAATCACAATTCATGGTGTATTTGACTAAAATTGTATTATTTAAATGACATTGGAGTACCAAAAGCAAATAATGTAAAGATGTACTTCAATGTCTTTTTGATAACTTATTTTTGTACCTGCTTTTAGTTTGATGTCCATGTCTGTCTGAGACTTAGCTTAAATGTCACCTCTCAGTCAGTCCTACCTTGACTCTCACAATACAATTTGTAACACTTCTGCAAGTTTGCATGGCTCAATTTCTGCATTGTTTTCTTTTTCTTTTTCTTTTCTTTTACCTTTCTCTTTCTCCTTTTATTAGTCATGAGACACAGGTGTTACAGTTAATAAACAATTAATGCAGTTATACATTATTATTAACTAAGGCTCATATTTCCTAACTTCTTACATAAAGTTCTTTTACTATTTTAGGATGTTTTGTTTTGCTTTAATATATAAAATCTTTATTTAAGCACCACGATAACCAACATGATTGTTGTTGGGTTTCAGTCATAAACAGAATACCCCCTTCACCAGTACAACATTCCCACCACCAATGTCCCCCTCAACTTCCCCTGCCTGTATTTGCAACAGGCATTCTACTTCTCTCATTCTTTAACATTGCCATGCTAGTTGTTAATGTAATATTTCTCTAACAGCATTCACTACTCTTTGTGGTAAACTTCAAATTGTGAGCTGGTCCTACCAGCCCTTCCTTCTGGCTCTTAACTCTATTGTCACTGGACCTTATTACAGTAATGTCTTACATTTTCTTAAAACCCATGGATGAGTGAGACTATTCTGTCTACCTCTCTACTCAGCATAATAGATTTCATGTACATGTACATCTTGTATACAAAAATTTTATGACTTCATCTCTCCTGATGGCTGCATAATATTTCTAACATCCCATTGTGTATATGTACCACAGTTTCTTTTATTTATTTTATTTTATTTTTTTTGGATTTTGGGCCAAACCTGGTGATGCTCAGAGGTTACTCCTGACTCTGCGCTCAGAAGTCGCTCCTGGCTTGGGAGACCATATGGGACGCCGGGGGATCGAACCGTGGTCTGTCCTAGGCTAGCGCAGGCAAGGCAGGCACCTTACCTCTAGCGCCACCGCCCGGCCCCATACCACAGTTTCTTTAGCCATTTATCTGCTGAAGAGCATCTTGGATGTTTCCAGAGTCTGGCTATTGTAAATAATGCAGCAATGAATATAGGTGTTAGGAAGGGATTTTTGAATTGGATTTTTTTTGTTCCTAGGGGATATCCCTAGGAGTGGTATAGTTGGATAATATGGGAGCTCAATTTCCAGTTTTTGGAGGAATCTCCATATCACTTTCCATAAAGACTGGACTAGATGGCATTCTCACCAACGGTGAATAAGAGTTCCTTTCTCTCCACATCACTGCCAGCACTAATTGTTCTTGGTCTTTGTGATGTGCGCCAGTTTCTGTTGTGTGAAATGGTACCTCATTGTTGTTTTGTTTTGCATCTCCATGATGATTAGTGATGTGGAGCATTTTTTTTCATGTGCCTTTTAGCCATTTGTATTTCTTTTTTTTTTTGTCAAAATGTCTGTTCATTTCTTCTCCCCATTTTTGATGGGGTTAGATGATTTTTTTCTTGTAAAGTTCTGTCAGTGTCTTGTATATTTTGGATATTAGCCCCTTAGCTGATGGGTATTGGGTGATTAGTTTCTACCACTCAGTGTGTGGCTCTTGAATCCTGGACACTATTTCCTTTGAAGTGCAGAAGCTTCTCAGCTTAATATAGTCCCATCTGTTTATCTCTGCTTCCACTTGTTTGGAGAGTGCTATTTTCTCCTTGAAGATGCCTTTAGTCTCAATCTCATAGAATGTCTTACCTGTGTGTTTTTCTATATACTTTATGGTTCGGGGCCTGATATCAAGATCTTTAATCCATTTGGATTTGATCTTTGTGCATGGTGTTAGATGGGGGTCTGAGTTCGCTATTTTTGCAAGTGGCTAACCAGTTGTACCAACACCTCTTGTTGTAGAGGCTTTCCTTGCTCCATTTTGGATTTATCAAAGATTAGTTGATCGTGGGGCCGGGCGGTGGCGCTGGAGGTAAGGTGCCTGCCTTACCTGCGCTAGCCTAGGAGACGGACCGCGGTTCGATCCCCCGGCGTCCCATATGGTCCCCCAAGCCAGGATCGACTTCTGAGCGCATAGCCAGGAGTAACCCCTGAGCGTTACCGGGTGTGGCCCCAAAAAAAACAAAAAAAAAAAAAAAAAAAAAAGATTAGTTGATCGTATGTCTTAGGAATATTCTCTGAATACTCAAGTCTATTCCACTAATCTGAGGATCTGTTTTTATTCCAATACCAAACAGCATTGTTTTATTTTTCAAGTTTCTTTAAATGCCTTAACAATTAACCCAATTTTATTTTTGCTATTTATAGTTCTTTGTATCTTGGCACAAATAATTTACCTGTTTACCTATTGTCAGAATTTACAATGATAACTATTATACACAGATACATTCAATAATAATATTACCACATAAGTTGGTAAATAGAATGTCTTTTACCCACTGCTATAAAATTTGGCTTCAAGTATTGTAACACATTTTAATAAATGTTACTGATTAGGAGTTTAATTGTAACTTATTTAAAACTGTATCCCTCTATGTTCTTTTCTTTGTAAAATAGAAATGAAGGTAGAATAGTGGATCATGGGTTGTCAGGAGTATAGTCTATAGTAAGTATTAAATATTTTCCTCACTAATATACATGCAATTTCAACTTATCAGGCTCAAAACACATACAACTAAATAGTGCTATTTAAAGCAAAGGTAATAATATATATTATTGACCTGACCATCTTCATTACATGTCAAATTTGAATATGAACATGTCAAATAAACCTTTAATCTTTGAAATAAAAAATCATTTATCAACTAATTTTCAATCATGAGTTTTAGATAGCTACACTTCTTTATTACTTTATAATAAATTTTCAGTAGCTTTATTCATAGCAAATTAACTCCTAAGATGTGGTTTATATCTTATTACTTACTCTACTTGTTTTCTTGGATGGTATCTGAATTATAGTAATATTTATATTAGCTTCATATAAAATTTTGATATAGTGTATGAACATGAAAATTTCAAAATTTATGTTCATAGTATATTTGAGGATCTGATAGGAGAAAAATAAACAATTCGTATATACAGAAATTGTCTGAATATAGTATATAAACTCACAAAATAAGTTTGTAAATCTCATAAATTAGTTCTTTCATTTACACTTTACATTATATAATTCTTGACTTTTTTTTAATTTCATGGTTAAACTTGAGGACATACCTCTATTAAAATTCAAGTTTTCATGACTATTTTTATTTATAAAAAATTCCAAATTTATACAACCACATTAAAAGATCATGAATAGAACACCAATTTGAAAATTTATGATGTCTAGCCTGTGACTGAACTGACTAACCGTTGGTGAAGGCTGAGTCACTTACCCTATCCTAAAATCAAATAATTTAGATTTGTATCTGTGTGATTAGAGGAGAGACATTGTGTTCTTTGAATCTTATTTTTTTCTTTTCCAAAATCATTGCCAGAGTCTTCCATGTTCTAGATTCTCATTATACATTTTCTACCATATATTTAATCTAGTTCAGCTGCGTGCTAAGTATTCAACTTTTCTAATCCGTCACCAATTGTCCAGAGTTGACTCATACTCATTAAATATTAGTTTCCATACTTACTCCTTCCCTCATAAGAACTATTGTATAACTTCTAACCGCATTCAATTTAACTTAAAAAAGCCCGATGCCAGCCTTGACCTTTTAGGCAGAGTTCCTTAATATGTACCACAAATCACATTACTGCCTACCACCCACTATCCCCAGAAGATTATCTGTTGTTTGCTATGGTGATCACTGCCTTACTCTTCCTTCCTTCCCAGTCCTAGTCACCCCAAACACATACAATCCATCCAAGTCCTTCCTCCTCCAGGCAAAATAATCTTCTGTCTAAAACAAGTTTCAATGGCAATAAACCAAAAATATTTGGTCCCTTTCTTTGATGGCAAAATTCCTTTGATTTACCATGAAAGATTGTTTTTGAACTACCAAAATGAAAGGGTGAGTTGACCAATAAAAACAAATTATTCAATGTTGTCTTTCAGTGACAATCTCATTTCACATTATTTAAGTGGTATGTGGGTAAGAAAAAGGAAATAGCGTTAACAAAATATCTATTATACTTTGATCATATTGATTTGAACCTGGAGTCTTTGCAAGCATCCTTTGAAGTAAATCTTATTGAACACCCATTTTAAAGGAGATCAAACTGAGACTCAGCATTCTTAAGTATTTTAATCCAAATACAACATTTAGAAGGTGGTAGAGAAAGCATTTAAACCCAAATATGTGAAATCCCAAGTCATTTTCCTGACATTTTGTCCAGGAAATATCTCAGGGTGTACACATGTGATAAAATTGTTGCTTATGCTTGCTGTGAACAACTCCTACAAACCATAAACAATCAGGGCATCCAATAAAGAGAAATCATTGTATTGAAAGAATCACAGTTGACCAGTTGAATTATGAACTTCACATGGTTGACTGTGTTTGAAAATGATCCCAAAGAGTTGAAAAAAATGAACACATATTTTCAGCAGGAACATAAGACAAAATTGGAAACAAAATGTCCTATTCAACATTTTAAACAGATTTTACTATAATTTTTCTCTCTTTATGATTATTTGAGTATTGTTGGTCTCTACCATTGTTGGCTAGATTTCCTCCATTGCTTTGAACTTCTATTGACACTGCCAACACAAAGTTCCTCATGCAACCTCTTTATGTTCATCTTTACAACACTCCTTCCCACTTGGTTAAAATAGAGAAGTAATAATTGCTCTATCCTATAAGTTGATAAAAAGAGATTGCCAAGAAAGATCTTACATACTATCTTCAAAATCTCCTTTGAAGAGATGTTTAAGGGAACAGCTATGTTTTGCTTTCAGGAGACTGATACATTATGGTATCAGTTTTATTTATCCTCTGTTTTATTTTTTGTTTGCTTTATTTTAGGTACTGTGGTCAACAGTACTGTTAATGGTCAGGTTTTTTACCTCAAACAATCCAGCTACAATGCCTCCACCAGAAATGTGCACTTCCTTCCATGACTGTCCCGGTATCCACCATCCTACTATTCTTCATAACTCTGACCCCCACTACAAACCAACCCTGGTAAGCTTCCTACTAGATGAGTCATTATTTTCTGTTGGCTTTAGTCATTTGTTGTTCTCCTTCTGTAATTCTTTATATCCCATTATGAGCGAGATGACTCTGAGTCCCTCCCTCCCCTTCTGACTAACTTGGTATATAAATCAACTGCTTACTAAGAGAACTTTCATTGCTCGAGCTAAGGTAAAAAAAAATAATAGTAAGAATTTGTTCTTTTCTCCAACGACTGGAAAGATACAGTACCATGTGACTTAAGAAATTTAAAAAAATAAATTTTGCAAGGCTGGAAAAAGTATAAAGGCTAAAAGGGGAGAGATAGCATGGAGGTAAGGCGTTTGCCTTTCATGCAGGAGGTCATCATTTTGAATCCCGGTATCCCATATGGTCTCCCGTGCCTACCAGGAGCAATTTCTGAGCGTGGAGCCAGGAATAACCCCTGAGCGCTGCCGGGTGTGACCCAAAGACCACAAAAAAAAAAAAAAAAAAAAAAGGCTAAGGCTAAAAGGACTTGTGTTTGGTGCTAACCAGATTGAATCTCCTGCGCTGTTGCATATTTTGAAGTCTAGTTTTTCCTTTTCTTATGAGTATTAGTCAACCTGGTATGTTTTCTGGTGTGACAAAATAAAAAATACTCCCATTTTTTTAATTTAAAATCATACATGTATATTCAAAATAGATAATAAGCCATAGAGTTACTTCTTGTCATGTTTCCTCCATGACTCAACCTTATGGGGTATCATGGGGAAATATGAATAAATCATTATATAAAATACTACTTTAATATCTATTGAGATCTATCAAAATATAGACTAGAGGGTGGAACAGAGTATTAACAAGACAATTTATTCCCTATACCTTAGTCAATTTAATTTTTAGTTACCAAAAAAACTGCAATTTTGAACTCATGTGCAGTAAGAGAATAGTCTACCACACTACGCAAAGGTAGTGAGTCTCAGAGGAACCTTATGGGTTAGCTTCTATTTATACCATGTTGATCATTGGGAAAAGAAAACACAGTGAACCTCTTCCTGGCTTTTAAGTCTTCTCAGACACATTTTTGTGCATATTCTACTGGGCATGTCATATAACCACACTGAATTGAAAGAGAGTGGTGCTATGTCCTCTCTCAATTCAGTGTGGTTATATGACATATACACAAAAATGTGTCTGAGAAGAGTTAAGAGCCGTAAGGAATATTCCTGCCTCTACTCTATGCTTTGGTCTGCCCAGAAGCATAATTTGACTCTTATATTGGTGTCATACCACCAGACCCCCAAAACAATAAACGGAAAACAGGCATATCTATTAGGAACAGGAAAAACCTCCACGTGCCTCCCCTCATTCTCGGTTTAATGTTAATCCCATTTCCTTGCTGCTAGGCCAACAATCTTCTCCCTCAAGCCCCAATATAGATTAGGTATTTCTTGCATTCAGTTAGCGTGTTTTTTCTTCTTCTTCTTCTTCTTCTTCTCCTCAGTCATCTTCCTAGTAATGTCTTCCATATGTCTGTAAACCATTGTGTTAAAGAGCTCTGCCTCAAGTCTTTATTTATTCTGAGTGTATTGGAATGGCAGGCTTAAGTCTGGTATTTTCTCACGTTTGACAGCTTGAATTACAGACTTTGGGTACATTTAACGTAATCCATTCATGTGGAATGGCTGTTGTTCCTCTCATAGTAGTTAGAAAATATAAATATTTACAAACTCCTAAAACAAAAGCTCTTACTGACAAGGTCTCTAAAGTAACAAATCCGTGGAAGGACCCTTTTTCACTTAGTTTTCCACTGACAGAGTTTCAATTCTCCTGTCTCATGTGCACTCGATTTGATGCAAATGCACTCTTCATGAAATCACTGGAAACTTAATTTTTTGTGTGTGTCCAAGAAATGAGGGGGACAAAATAAGAATAGGGAGGACAGATTTTTCTCAATAGACTAACTTGCTTTGTTTAACTTGTTCATAAATGAAGTCCCGGAATTATAGGAAGAACATTACCTGATGGACATTTTGATTGCTATGGTAGTTTATCTGTTCCAGGCACTGTGCATAACACAATTTATTTATAGATTACAATGCAATTAATTAAATTATATGCCTGTGAGAGATAAATGAGCTAATCTAGAGTCAATAGTCTAGCAAATAAAAAGTATAGGGTTTGGATTATGGAACTCCAGTACACCACAAAGATAGTTGATTGTACATTTTCTGAATGCAGAAGTAACTTGTGACAACAAAAGAATATACTATTTATTAGCAATCTTCTCTTATAAACACAAAACCCATAGTAACTACATTATTAGATCACCATATCAATGCCATTTCTTTATCATACTGAGTTAGTTCTCTTTGTCACTTTTAAAGATCTATACATTGATAATAGTTGGGATTAGTTAAGATGGACATTAAAGTCATAAAGGAAATAAATACACAAAAATAATAGCAATAAAGCTTTCTTTAAAGCATATATTATCTGAATGGCTTTATTTTCATCCATGGAACTACCTCCTCTCACTTATTCATTCCACCATCACTTGACTTATAGCCCAAATTGGCTGCTACAGTACAAGCCTAGTTTGAGTCTTCAGGAAGAAAAAACATATGAGAAAGCAAGAATACACACCGTTTCTTTATTAAGATTTCCCAGGAAAAAGGGGTCGAAGAGGTGGCAATAAAGGTAAGGCCTTGCAAGCACTGGCCTAGGACGGACCATGGTTCAATCCCCCAGAGTCCTATATTGTCCCCCAAGTCAGGGGCGATTTCTGAGGGCACAGACAGGAGTAACCCCTGAGAGTCAAATGGGTGTGGCCAAAACAAACAAACAAACAAGAAAGATTTCCCAGAAAAAGACACTCATTCCGTTTATGTATATTTCCTCCAAATTTCTTTGCATTATGACACCTAGATTAATGAAAGGAAAGAATATGAGAAACATAATTTTCTAGGAAGGTAATAATAGTCTCAGTTTCAGATCGCGGTGGCATGAGACCTTGAAAATTGGCTTAAGTTGATAGGCATTAAAACCAAGAGCAGAATACTAAAAATTGTTCCATAATATTTATCTTAGATAAAGAGAATATTAGCAACATGAACATTAGGAAGCAACTAGAAGTCTTTGGAATACCATGTTTTATACCCCAGATCATTTCACCATAAAATGTTGGGTAAAGTCCTAATTTGAGCATCAAACAGACTTAATTCCATAAATTGATCTCTAGGTAGGTACTTCAAGAGTGAAAACAGATCTAAACCTCTGTTTATCTCATACATTGTAATATACAAGGAAGAATGAAAAATGAACTTTAACTTTATATTCTAAGTGACTAATAGTAAATATCAAACATGTTTTATATTTTATGTGTATGACTTTTGGGGGGAGGGAAACACCAAACTATGCTCAGAAATTATTTCTGGCTCAGTGACAAGGGATTCTTCTTGCCTTGGGATCATTTGTAGTGCCAGAAATCTAAGTAAGGCAAATGCCTTACTTGTTATACTATCCCTCTAGCCCAATATGTTGGACAATATGTATTCCAGGTTTAAACAACCAAATTTTCAGGACATAAGACTAAAAATGTGAAAGTGAGGGGTTGGAGATACAGGAGAGATAGTTTAGTCACTTACTGTGCACACAGCCAAACCAGCGTTTTATCCCTGGCATGCACATGGTCCCCTGAGCACTGCCAGAAATGATCTCTCTAGCTCAGAGCCAGGAATAATCTTTAAGCCCCACTGGGTAAGAACTTCACACCAAAAATTAAATAGACAAACAAAAACCATGGCTGATGTAGACTTAGATCTTCTCTGTAGACTTAGTTCTTTCGGGATCCAGATGTAAATGTAAGACAGGGAAAGAAAGGGGGCTTTCAGATAAGTTTTATAACTAGGAAAAAGAGAAAATAAATTCTTGAAATTATCAAGGTTCTAAGAGATGGCTCAAAGGAACAGAGCGCATGCCTCGCATGTAGGCAACCAGGGTTCACTACCCAGCACTGTATGGTCCATGAAGAACTGCTGGGACATCTATAACTATCAGTCTTGTACCAGAGTTCTGCCAAGTGTGACCCCAAATGAATCAAAATAAAGCAAAACAAACAAAACAGCCGTTGGGCTGGGGAGATAGTACAGGGGGTAAGGAGTTATCCTTGTAGGAAGCTGAACCGTTACCTGATACCTTTGTGGACCCTGAGCACCACAAAGACTAACTCCCAAACAGAGAGCTAAGAGTTAACCTTCTTCACTGCAGTACGCATGACTCAAAAGGCAGAATTAGTAAGGAAATAAGGAAGAAAAGAAAGGGCTTTGCATATTAAGAGTGTTTTGTAAAGGGAGGTTTTAGTGCATGAAGTAGGCATATAATATCTACATATGGAAGTAAAGGCTAAACAAAGAGACCATCCTAAACCCTGAAAATAGAACATTCTGAGGGGTACCAAACAATGCGGGTGGATGGCAAACAATTGAGAAAGCAAAGCTAGCCCACATCCTAGAGAATCTGTGGTCAGTGATACATTAACCAGCCTTGGCCTCACATCGTTTTAATTGGAGACATTTCCCATGAATGTGTCCAAGAAACTGTAAGGGGTGGGGGGGTGAAAAAAAGGGAAAACTTAAATTGTTAAGTGGTGGCCCGGTAGATTACAAGACAAGAACAGACAGAATGAAAGACCATGGGAATTTAACCATTTCTTTCCTTAAACATTAGATTAAGAAATTGGATTCATACCTACTTGACCACTAGAAATTCTTTTGGGATTCTATCATGTCTTTGATGTTCATTTTGTAGATTTATTTTACTTTAATAATTCTTATTGAGACCAATGTGAAGTACAAGTCATTCACAGTTGTATTCCAAGCACATGGTGAGAGTAAATGAGGGCCATTCCCACCACCAGTGTTGACCTCCCTCCACCATAGTTCCCAGCATGCACCTCGTGCCTCCACCCTTAGCCCCATGCACTGCTAGAGTAACAGGTCCATTTTGTGTATAGCTTAGAGATATTTTTTAAAAAGCATGCCTCTTTCACAGGGTGATTGTGAGCATTCTATGATATCAGAAATTTAAAGTATTTTTTTGCAACCACAAAACACATGTTTTAAGAGAGAACCTGAGGCAGAGAATTTTCATCATAGCTTTTCTTCTGACATTGATCATTCTGTAGGCAACTTATTTCTTTCTTTTTTTTTTTGTTTTTTTTTTTTTGTTTTTTTTTTTTTGTTTTGTTTTGTTTTTGGGCCACACCCGGTAACGCTCAGGGGTTACTCCTGGCTATGTGCTCAGAAGCTGCTCCTGGCTTGGGGGACCATATGGGACACCGGGGGATCGAACCGCAGTCCGTCCAAGGCTAGCGCAGGCAAGGCAGGCACCTTACCTTTAGCGCCACCGCCCGGCCCCAGGCAACTTATTTCTATAGATTCTCATTGAATAACATTAATTAATGTTTTTCATTTTGGTTATTTCATAACACTAACAAGTATTATGGAGGTCCTATAGTCAAATCATGATGGCTTCTAACTTAATGCTTCAGGTATTGAGGAACTTTTATAAGAATGAGATGATGAAAGTTGATTGAGGTGATAACCATTGAGATAATCACTAGTAATCACAATTATTCTGTACTTTTTGTCTTAGAAAAAGGGAATTATGAGACTTTACCAAACTTTCTTATAAGTCACAACAAAGTAATTCTACAAACAAGCACATATTACCAGTAATAAAAAGTGAGTATTCAGAAATCCTAGGTTTTTATTACAATTCATATCTGGACTCAATAAGCTGTTCCTATATTAAGGGAACATGATCATGTGCTAGCTATGTTAACATTAAATTGATCATGAATGTTGTGAAAAACATTATAAAGCATGATAGAGGCCAGGGGATAATATAGTGGCTAGAAAACCTGAATTGAAATGACTGATCTGGGTTCAACCTCTCAAACCTAATTTCGACTAAACACCACCAGGTCCAGTTTTGGCAGCTTCTCCCAATCATACCCTCCTCATCATTAGCATTTACTGGCAAATTTGGCCAAATATCTCTGGTGTCCCATTCCTTGATACCCTCCTGAGTACCCTTGGGAAACCTTTACAAAACAAATAAAAATATAATAGGAATCATAATAAAACTATAATAAACTTTTAATTAAATTATATTTTAAAGTAATCATGCAATTTAATAAACTTAATATTTTTATATACTTATGTAAATTTCTTAGAATATACTCTCCTTAAAAATAAAATGAGTGCAGACCAGAGGGAATAGTACAGTGGGTAGTGGTACATTTGTGCTGAATATGGATGACTCAGATATGATTCTTGCACTCCCTACATACTCCTGAGCCTGCCGAGAGTAATTCCTGAGTGCAGGACCAGGAGTAATCGCTGAACACAACCAGTTGTGGCACATAAACCAAGAAAAGTGATGTGGGTAGATGGGAGGAAGAGTACAGCAGATAGAGTGCTTGCCTTGCTCACAGTAAATACCCAGGTTCAATCCCTATCATCCCATATGGTTGCCCTTGCACTATCAAGACGTGGCCTGAGTGCTGGGTCAGGAGTAAGTTCTAGGAATCACTGTGTGTAACCCCTTTAAAAATAGATAACAGGCTTATGTTATAGTTAGTATTTTGTAATTTATCTAATATTTAGTTTCTATCATATGCCTATTCAATACCAACTCCAAAGAAAAATGTGAAAATATAAAACTTTGAAATGGAGAGAGAAGGTGTACAAAGAAAATAGAACAGAGGTGAAAAATTAAAAAATATTGAAAGTTAGTTTGATATATAATCTTCTGTTTAACTTTCTGGGGGACATTGAGTAAGTTATATATGCTCCATAAACCTTAATTTTCACCTGAGAAAATAATATATTCATGATATTAAGTTCACATATATGCAAGGAAGAGTCAAAGCAACAGAACAGACATGGAAAGAATAGACCATCTCCGTTTAAGTATCTTTTTTTTGTCATATTTATTATGTGCCATTGGAAAACTATATGTACCTTTCAGTGTCTCGATTTTTCATAGATATAATGATAACACTAACGCCTATATTATTTGAGTGACAGAGTATGTAAATACAATTAAAATTTAGTGTCTAGTATTACATAAAAATTAAATAGGTTTAATTAATACTAATGCAGACATTTCATCACCTGATGACTTGTTTTAGGAATATAGTAAATTATAATTTTTATTTATTCAAGAATATTTGGGGGGCTGGAGAGATAGCACGGTGAATGCGGTGCTTGCCTATCAGGCACCCAATTTGAGTTTATTTCTAATACTACATATCCCCTGTCTGACTGGAGTGATCCTTGAGCACAGATTTAGGAGTAAGATCTGAGCATTGCTAAGTGCTCTTTTTCAGTCATATAAGATAAAATGTAAAGGATAAGTCTATCTTATAGGTAAAAAGATAGGTTTGGCAGATGGAATCCCCAAAAACACTTGAGTCTGTAACATAGTATTTTGAAAACTCTATTCTTTTACTTCCTTTCATTTATTTACTAAAATATTTATTTAAGCACCATGATTACATATAGTTGAATTTCAGTGATAGAAAAGAAGATCCCACTTCACCTGTGCAACCTTCCCATCACCAATGTCCCCATTCCCCTCCTCTCCCACCCCCTGCCTGTATTTGAGACAGGCATTCTATTTCTCTCACTCACTACCATTGTCATGACAGTAATCAGTGTACTTATTTCTCTAATTGCACTCACCACTCTTTTTTGGTGAGTTTTATAGCATGGGCCAGTCCAGTCCTTCCTCAGCTCTATTGTCTCTGCATATTATTATTATAATGTCTTTTCTTTTTCTTAAATCCCACAGATGAGTGAGACTATTCTGTGTCTATCTCTCTTCCTGGGATTTATTTCACTCATCATAATAGTTTCCATGTTCATCTATGTATAGATAAATTTCATGATTTTATTTTTTCTGATGGCTGCATAGTATTCCATTGTGTATCAGAACACAAAAACACAATACAGACCTATATATATTGCAGTGCTATTTACGTTACAGAATCTGGAAACAACTCAGATGCCTAACAACAGAGGAGCAATTAAAGAAACTGTGGTACATATACACAATTGGAAACTCTGAAATAAAATATCATTTTCTACGAAGTACTCCAGGAACCTGGCAAAACCTCTGAGCGTGCCATTTCCATTAGGGCTATTGTAGCCTTAAATTTCAATCCCTACATTGTATGGAAAGTTACTGTTATGAATTGAAAAGTTCAGCATTCATTCCCCTTTTTATAAGTTCTTAAATTTCATATATGAATATATATATGAAAGTAAAATATATTTTCTTGAATGTTATTTATGATGACTTTCTAACAAAATTCAAGAGGACCATCCAAAGGACCTTGGAAAGCATGCCATAATCTAAATCCTGAAAGAATTGCCTAGGAAAACAAATTTTCAGTCCCCTTATTGGTGAAATCACATTGTTTTATATGTGAGACACTCGACCCACTGATTCAATTTAGAATTAAAATTAATAAAATTGGACCTGGAGAGACAGCACAGTGGCGTTTGCCTTGCAAGCAGCCGATCCAGGACCAAAGGTGGTTGGTTCCAATCCCACTGTCCCATATGGTCCCCCGTGCCTGCCAGGAGCTATTTCTGAGCAAACAGCCAGGAGTCACCCCTGAGCACCACCGAGTGTGGCCCAAAAAAATTAATAAAATTGTTTTAAGTGTGGATTTTTATGATTCATCAAATTATAAATTAAATTTAACGATTAATATAATTAAATACTCAGATAAAAATAATATCTATGTAGTCTGTGGAGAGAGAAAAATGATGTCAGTCTCCAAGTCCAGAAAAGATAGTTAAAACTTTAATAAAATTATTTATTCCCTTCTTCTGAGAGATTGCCACAAAGCACATTACTAAGTAGGAGGATCAAAAGAAAAATAAGACCAATACCAACATACAAACTGGCTGACTCTAAAGGTCTCTGTTTAGAATCAATATGAATCAGTGGTGGCACACACTGCCTACTAGTCACGATAACTAGTTCCTACATGATGAGTCACTTGAGATCACACATACTAATGGACCCCTATTGCCAACCAAAATGTTAATGTGGAGCATTTTTTTCATGTGCTTTTTGGCCATTTGTATTTCTTTGAGGAAGTGCCTTTTCATTTCTTCTCCCCATTTTTGACCGAGTTAGATGTGTTTTTCTTGTTAAGTTCTTTCAGTACCTTATTTATCTTAGATATTAGCCCCTTAACTGATGGGTATTGGCTGAATAGTCTCTCCCATTTTATGGGTGGCCTTTATATCCTAGTTACTATGTCCTTGGAAGTGCAGAAGCTTCTCTGCTTAACATAGGGCTGAAAGAACTCACCCATGATATGAAGCTTACAACAAAAAGTAATGAATGCAGTTAGAGAAATAACTTCACTAACAACTATCATGACAAGGTTAATGAATGAGAGAAGTAGAATGCCTGTCTTGAATACAGGAAGGGGTTTGGGGGAGCATTTTGGGGGGTATTGGTGGTGGAAAGATTGCACTGGGTGAAGCAGGATGTTCTTTTTTTTTTTTAGGACTGAAACCCAACTACAAACGTGTTTGTAATCATGGTGTTTAAATAAAAATATTATTGAAAATTGTTAATGTGCCTTCCAAGGATTTTGTACCAAGCTGTTTCAAGTGGCAAGTAATAGCAAGCTCATGTCAAATTGACTTTAACCATAAAGCGGAATTATTAGCTCATGTAATAGAAAAATTCAGAAATAGTACTGTCCTCACAATAAGTGAAGCTGATTTTATTGGATTAAGAAAAGAACATTAGTTCACAATGTTTCTCTATCTTTATTTCTCAAGCTCAAGGTCTGAGGTTACTATCTTTGTAATATTATTTTCTTTTCTTTTCCAACTTTTTTAACATGGTTTTTTTCTTTGATCCCTAGATGAATGTCAGAAACTCTGTTTCAGATTTCTTGCTTCTATCCAGTGAGAAAAAGAGAGCTTTACCCTATACTACCCTAAAAGAAAGAGATTATTTTGCATAAAAACAATAGAAAAACTCCTCTTTTTTAAAAATAAATGATTGACACCATTGTGAATTACAAGTCTTTCATAGTTATATTTCAAACATATAGTGACAGTAAATGAGGGCCATTCCCACTACCAGTGTTGACCTCTCTCCACCAAAGTTCCCAGCATGCATTCCATACCTCCATTCTTCGGCTCATGGTCTACCCAGGTAACAGGCCTATTTTATGATTTTATGTTTAGATTGTTATAATTTGTGTCTGTTGATTCCACTGTCATTTGTAAAATTATCCCACACGTTGTATTTCCAGCCCCAGGTGAATGAGTCTTGAATCAGGATCGCACAAGAAATAATCCAGACCAGACTGAGGGTGAAACAGGTGTAGTCTGGCAGTCTTCTACCTAGTATGCCACTAGCTGCATCAATAAAATAAATAAAATAAAATAAATAAAAACTACCACTTTTATTGAGTACTGAGATTACCCCTGGGTGGGGCAGTCAACCCACCCAGGATTACAAGTAGTACAATAATTCTTTTGGGTGAAACCAAGTTGTAAACAAACACAGAGAAACTTGGGATAAACTGTTTTAGGTAAAATAAGGTATAACCCAACAGTCACTGACTTTGGCTTGGGTTTTAGTTCTGATCTTTTTTTTTCCCACCCAATGCATCTGAGACCACTTGGACCCTGGGTCACATCCACTTTTTTTTCCCTTTGTCAATTTCTAGGAAGACATAGAAATATGAGGTAAATCAAAGTATTTATGTACCAAGTTTCTACATTTTCATAGGTGGGAGCATCTATCTAGAAGGTACATATATTTTTAAAAAAGTATGTGTGACAGGTATTGTTTTTTGTTTTTATTAATATTATTATTATTATTATTATTATTGCACAGGTGCAGCAAATGTTGGGAAATACCCTTGATCTAAAAAAACAGAATGTATCTATCCATTAAACATACTGTCTTCATACCAACTACAGGCACCAGGCATACCTATTATCCGACCCCAGGGTCTTTCTTTATGGTCCCAGGAAAAATTCTTCTCAATTGCAGTTGTAGCAGTCAGGTTTCTGTAATTAGAGATCTTGGTTTTTGCACAGGAAAACTTTTCTTTTAAAACTGAAGAAGAACTTTCCACCATCTGACATACCTGCACCAAATATTTTGAATAAAGGAATATATTACAGTGAGAGGTTTAATTAAATCAAAATTCTTCCCATATAGCTGGTACTGGAGCCAAACCCATCAAATTTTCAAGGTTAAGAAATCTGGAATGTAGTCACTAGGACATCTGAAGAGGAACCAAGTTTAAATTTTGGACTACACTTATTTTTTTCCATCCTTACTTTCCACTTTAGATTTTCCTTTACTCTCCTAATGTATCAGCTCACCATGATCTTTCTTCTTGTTCCATAGACTTTTCTCCTGCTCCCCCCTCTTTTCACATTTTGCAACTAATATCCCTCATTTAAGACTCAATGTAAGTAGACTACACTTTTATCTATAAAGCCATTTCTTCTTATTATGAGGTAGTGAACAATTACATTTGGGGGCGGCCATAGCTGGTGGCACTCAGGGGTTACTCCTGGCTCTATGCTCAGAAATCACTCCTGGAAGGCTCCAGGTACCATATAGGATGCTGGGGAATGAAACCCAGGTCCAGGTCCTTCCCAGTTCTGCAACAGGCAAGGCAAATGCTGTCCTATAGCTCCAGCTCCACAATTACATTTTTGTTCATCTTATAAAATAGTCTATACATTTTCTTGGGGGTTAGCTGGATTCCTGGAAAAGTTTTCTTAGGAAATTGGATTTCCATGAGGAGGTAGAATTTTTTTTTCACCTATCAGCCTATTTATAAGCCTGGTTTTATTTTTTGTGTCTTATCTAAAATAATAGCTGTTTAGGAAGTTAGGAAGTTTTTTCCACTCTACACTATTGAGATCACAAGAGCATGTTATTTTCTAACCTAATTCCATGTTTATCACATATGTCATAAATCAGATATGTATGATATCTTCCTGTATTTTGTCAGTGCACTTTTCATAAGAATGTAAATTTACAATGCTATTATTTTTAATCTCCATCTTGAACATTTTGTCTTGTGATAGGGCCATATTCAGTGACACTCAAGAATAACTCTTAGGGGCTGGAGTGATAGCAGAACAGTAGGGTGTTTGTCTTGCATGTGGCCAACCTGGGATGGACCCAGATTTGATCCCTGGCATCTCATATGTTCCCCAGAGCCTACCAGAAGCGATTTCTGAGTACAGAGCCAGAAGAAACCTCTGAGTCCTACTGGCTTTGCCACCCCCCTCCCCAAGAAAAGAACTCCTGGTAGTCCTTAAAGGATCTATATGGGGTGCAATGGATCCAAACCAGGTCACTTGTATGTTCCTATTGAACAAATGACAAATGACTCTACCCCTTATTTCTCATTTTATCCGTCCCAACACTGTTAAATTACCAGGAATAAATTAAATACTTACTAAGAGGTATTTCTATTTGAAAAATATAGAAGTCAATTCTATTCATTTCTGCCAGCCTGCTCTATTTCTCAGAGTGTTGGCTGCATCTAAGGGCTCCTTGAATCTGAACCAATGGGCCATTTAACCTTTAGCACTGAAATATCCTTCTTTAAAAAACAGTTTTCTTCAGATTCTGTGGGACTTATAGCTCCCTCACCGCAAGGCAGTATCTTTCATGGAACTGATGAATACACATGAAACATAGCTTGAGAAACAGAGGTTGGAGTCTGGGAACAAATGACTATTTGTGCCCTTATAAGGAAAATCTAACTTTGCCAAAGATTCTCAAATCCACAGAATCTTTGCGGTCTGCATTATGCCACTTCAAGTAACTCAGTGACACTGAACAGTATTTTCCAGGAGGTGAACACATGACCATTTAGTTCTCTGCTAGGTCTTCTTACTCCGTATCCGTTTCCCTACCTGGGAGTTTGCCAAAAATTTAAGCCTAAGCCTCTCTGATTCTCATCTAATTCTATGCTTTCTTTTTATTCTTTTTTTCCATGCTCTATTTCTGTGCAAGAAATCAAAACATCTCATATGTTCTCTATATTGACATTCTACTAAAAATAACTCGAAGGGGGATTTTGGAGAAGGAACTTCTGGCAGTGCTCGAGCTTTACTCCTGGCTCTGTGCTCAGGAATTTCTCCTATAGTGTTCAAGGGAGCATATGTAGTGTTGCAGATCCAGCCCAAGTCTGGTGCATGCAAGGCAAGAATCTTAACTTCTGATCTTTTACTGTTCCCTGAAAAAATCTTAACCCATGCTTTTAAATCTTAACTTCCAGTCAGACCTGTTTTTCTATCAGTTTACTTCATAGACTCCTAATGTTACTCTGGAGACTGTATTAAAATATGAGCCTACAAAATATGAATACATCATTTCAGCATCTAAGCATCTGGTATATACTTTTTTTTACTTTCTACCCTCAATGTTTTCTTCGCCTGTGACCTTGTATTTTCATGCTGTTAGTGCCTGCTATTGACTACAAACATGAAAGCAGGGGTATGGTTTCCACTTGCATCTGTACTTTATCAAGCTGTAAAGACGAGCACTGCTTATAGATGGGCAATGTCATGTGGGAATTGTATTCTTTGGAAAGGTGTTTGGAATTATCTCCAACTCCTTAATTTTTCTATTTCTTTCTTTCTTTTGTTTGTTTGTTTGTTTGTTTGTTTTGGGGGGCCATACCTGGCATTACTCAGGGATTACTCCTGGCTCTACAATCAGAAATCTCTCCTGGCAGGATTGCGGGATTATGGGATGCCAGGAATCAACACCAGGTCTGTCCAGGGTTGGCCATGTACAAGGCAAACACCCTACCACTGTGCTATGTCTCTGTCCTCAGTTTTCTCATTTTCTCTATCAAAAATAAGCATCTAAACTTTGGGTACCTAGAAAATCCTGCTGATGAACCATTTTGGACAAAGGTGAAAAGTTAAACAGGTTAGAAAAAGTCAACTCCACACCCTAAATCTTTTTTTACTGAATCCTCTGTCATTCTTGCCATGGCTCCTTTCCTCATGTAGGTGGCTTCTTCTGAAAAGAACATGTTTCTGTTACGTGCTGTCAATTTATCTCTTACTTCCTCATATAATCCTCCTATTGTGAAGGCGTCAAACTCCACAAAGAAATGTAAAACAGAAAAGTAGTTATTTCCTGATGACTTTGCACAGAGATTGGTCACAGTGGTTACTCAATTCGAAGATGGGAACATGGATTTCCTATGCTAAGTACTTAGATAACATATTTACTCTAGAGGCTGTGAGAGGGCTCCCAACCAGGAAACTTTAATTAAAAAAAAGCACATTGAGAAAAAGAAAATCTCTATCTTGTTGCCTAGCCCAGAATGTGCACTTATAATTACTATCCAAACATTACCTGGATGCATCATTGATTCTTTTGCCCTTAGGTTACTTTATTAAATCTAATGTGATTTGGTAAAAGTGATATGGTTGATAGAACAACTGGACACAAAACTGTATAGCCAGTCCTATTATTTTTAAGGCTTTCAGCACACATTTGTTATTATATTTATACTTCTCTACTACTGTGACTTTTGTATTTACCAGCAATTAAAATTTAGACTATCTGCATGGAAAATGATATCTCTACCTGACTGTTTACTCTAAAGAAATTTAAAAACAATGTTCACAAGCACATCATTTATTATAATAGATATTTACTAGGTAAATTATTCAAGGACTAGAATCATAGAACTAATTTTTAAATTACAATCTGTATCTTCCTTTGTGATCCCAGGAAAGATTTCGATTGTGACATATTTTCTTCTTGATTTAATAAATGAGGCAGTGAGCAAACATTTGCATCTTCCAGTTCTTCTATAAGCATTTTTTGTGCTATCATGTGTAATACCTACAGATTATAGAAACATCATTGAGCCACAGCATCTATTCTGGATCACCAGACAAGAAGATCTTTGGATTCAGAATATAACTGGAACACTTACGACAGTTTTCTATTGCATATTTATTTATCACTCTACAAGATTCACCTGACCATAAGATGCATATAGGTTTTAGATGCTCTCCTGTCCTGCACATAGGCTTCAGCTCCAGGCGACATTCATTTTGTAAGATGCACTGTTTATTTTGGAGGGAGAAATGTGTCCTATGGTTTGAAAAATATGGCAATATTCTGAGGTCCTGAAAGATCAAAAAAGATTCTACATCATACACATATTATGAGATTTCACTTCCCATTGAAAAATATCAAAAAGCAAATGTGTGAGGATGGAAGGGTCAAGGACAGGACAACTTCATAGAGGATCATTTCCAATATCTCTTTTATCAGTAACATACTTGGTTATCAGATTCTTTGATTTTAGATTGCAAACATTAGAAACTCTTATTATGGGATCAAGTTAAAGTAGCTTGTTAACTCAAGACATTTTACTTAAACATTTACTTTCCATTTCCCCTTCTAAAAGAACCTTGGCCTTCTTAGAAACTCAGAATTGCTAATGTTGATGTATATGTTCTGCACAATTTAGCTATGCTGTCACACTGATCACTTTTTATCTTGTTATATTCTCCAATAACCAAACTTTCCTTCATGCCTCACTAGACCCTCTAACCATCTTCAATCTTTTTACTAAATTGGGTGAACATCAACCATCCAGCAGGTGTCACATAAACAAGATTTCTAGCATTGCCAAGATGGTTTCCAGTATTTCATACTTGCCCCTAAAACTGTTGATGCTTGCAGACCCTTCATCCATGAGTGAGACACACAATAGTATCGAGTTATATATATGTTAGCAGCTGCATTACCCAACACATTACAAACATATCCAAGTTTCTCCTATACTTGTTTTTGCTCAGTTAACAAATTTTAGTTGAATAATTGTTAGATAAAATTACAAAGATGTTTATGATTGAGTTTTAGACATCCAATATCCCAGCACCTAACCCTTCACCAATGCACATTTCCTGTCACCAATGTCCCCAGGTTCCCTCCTGCCCTCTCCCTTTCTCCCTTTTGCCTCTGCAACATGAATTTTTCATCTCTCTCTAATAGAACAAACAAGTCTCAAGCTAATGTTTTCATATGAGCTAATATTTACCAATTATTCTTCAAAACATTCATCTGGGAATACATTATTTTAAAAGAAACCCATTGGTCTATTGTGTTTGGACAACACAGAATCCTCTCTCTTCTGCTCTGAGATGAAAATCATGCAAAGTTGTTCAAGTCTCTGAGAAGTCCTGTAGAAACAAGCTATGTTTAACTCAACTTATGTCAATTTTTCCAAGCATATTTGACCACAGAAATTTATGTTTTTAATATAACATCACATGGAATAAGTAATCTGTGGAAAATGCCTTCTATTACTTCCTGTTCAGAAGTAGCAAAAACAAGTGCTGTAGAGCTGATGGGGAGAGACTGAAGGGTGAGTTGTGCTCCAATATTCAAGGAGTGTCATATAAACTTGGATCTTTGATTCTATTTCCCTTCCAAAATGCTATGCTTTATCCATTTCCCAAATGCCAGGATCCTAATCTGTGCCTCTGTTCTTTTTCTCTTTCCATCGCTTCTGTCACTGCCCTCTTTTCCCACCTACTGTTTGTCACTACTTAATTTTTCTAACTCCTTTCCAAAAAGCTGCCACAGTAAAAAAATCCTACTTCTACTGCATGTACCATGTATTTTGGGGAGATTATTCTAAATACTTCTTCTAATCTCTTCTATCCCTGTACAATGTCATTAAGAAATAACTTTATCCTGAGCTGATAATTCAGCAGTTCTTGTTTTTCTGTATTTTTAATCTTTCAGTTGCACAATATATTTCTTTGTGTATAGTCACTACAGAACAGGACAACATCAAAATATGAGTCTAGATTTATTTTGTATTTAACACATATCATGTCACTATTATGCTTTCAAAATTTCTAGAACAATTCTGTTCTTATTATATTCATAAAAATATTCTTACAACTTTAATAAGAAATGGGCAGTTCTCCCAAATCAACTATATAGATCAGTTTAGAAATGGACTTAAATGATTTCCCAATTTTTTCAATGCACACATTCAGGAAGTGTATATAATTGATTGCATTGGTATTTTTATGTTTATTGTTATTATGCCCTTATTCAATACTTTGCAAATGGCAAGGCTGAGAATTCCACCTTCCATTTCATTCAGCACAGATATGATTTTAAAATAAAAGGGTAATGCTCTTTCCTTGCTGGGAACCGGGAGTCTCTGCCAGCATGGGGTTCGGCAGGCCTCCGCCATGCCAAAGGCCTTCTTAACCAGGCCGGGGGGTGGGGTGCGGGACTTGGGTGACCCCAGCACCCCTCTACCGCCTTGCTCTGGATCTCCAGGGCTTCCCCTGGGCCACATGCCTGGGCAAGCCAGCAAGGTAGGTCCCTTGGAGGAGCTTGAAGGTTACCCTAGGCTTAACTTGTGGGTGCTGAGAGTTGCTCGGTTGCACTAAAGCAGTCACTAGTAATTTCTCACCAGTCTATATGTTCAAAACCGTGGGGGCTAGCACCCCTGCATGCTCAAGATACATTAATAGTACTCTCTATCCTTGAATTATGTTTTTGTATATGCAGAATGTCCATTTTGTACTGCCCTTTCGCACACCCCTACAAAAGCTCATTTTTCTCTTTAACTCTCTCACCCTCTACCATCATTACTCTACATTTACCCTTTATAACTTCAGTACTGCAGAGTCCAAAGTGGTGCACTGGAGTTAACACCCCCCCCAACTATTTCAAAAGGCATAAAATGGACACGTATATCTTTTCAACATTTTATGTGTGTTTTCTTGGACAGCTATAGCTCTTGCTGAATATTTTCTTATACAGTGACGATTTTCCCCATTTTTTTTTAATCTTTTCTTCTCTTTGTGAACTGTTCAATAGGGAATTTGGTGAAAGAGTCCCTCATTTTAATTCTTATGTTTGAACCGTGTCACGGGTATTGTTGGACGTGTTCATACGTGCCCATATGCACCAATAATGCCACGTGGCTTTATTTCTTGCTTGCATAGGCACATTAAAAAGAGAAAATAGTATATATACAAATAAGTTCTTATCTAATAGAGATAGGAACACACAAATCTTGTAGTGCAATGGGACCTTACACCCTGAACATTGACATAAGGACCTGGCACAGGCCTCAGAAGAATGGGCATTCTCCATTCACCCCTGATCTAGGGAAGCCATCTACGAAACATCCAAGGTTGTCTATAACATCACCTGGAAGCAATCCTCTACCAGGGAAGACCCTACCACTGCTCTAATATGGACCTACTCAAAAGAGACATCCCTTAATATTGAGAAGACTTAACAACAACAAAGACCTGCTTACTGGACAGGGCTTTCTGCATTGCCCTTTAATTGTGAGGTGAAATGAGAGGATGCTCCACACCAGCCTGACTTTAATGTAGGATATGCAGATTCCAGGATCATTAATACAGAAACCTGTTGCCAACAATAGAGACTATGTGAAAAATAAAAGTGTATTGGCACTACAGACAATGACTTGGATTGAACAAACTAGTTTGCCTGGAGCCTAGAGTTGGTCTTATGTCAGGTAACTTCAGGGGTAGGGTCTCCTTGTATTTAGGCCAAGGCTTTTCCTTTCCATGTGTCCCATATTTTGGTGGGCCTATGCAAACAATATTTACCACTCTAACACCATTTTTACTGTGCTCCTCTGACTCTAAACCTTAAAAGAAAACACTTAAACTTTTGACGTTAACTTAAACTAATATGCATGTGATTGAACATATAAAAAATACTATGCCTTCAATGTTTAAGGAGTCACATAAATTTCATGGCTTTAGATTGCTTTGTGTACTGCCAAGAAATGTTATAATGTACTACAATCTGGGAACTTGTGTACAAAGTTATTGTTGATGGGTTCTGTTTTATTTTTCTTAATGTTTTTTGTAAGTTTAAAGTTTAGGCATCAGCAAGGGGATTTCTTCTGAGAACTCTGTTTATGGATGATTGTCCTTCCACTGTAACTTTACCTTGTCCTCTTTCTTTGCATCATTGTTCTCATAATTAAAAATAAAAAAATAAAATTAAAAAAATAAATATCAATTATATTATATGTTATGTTATGTTACTATATTACGTTATGTTAGTTTACCTCATTATGTTAATCAATTTGTCTCTTGAATAAATTCTTACAATAAAAAATGTTAAAAAATAGGAAAAAAATAAAATAAATAAATAAAAGGGTAATGTCCTCATGACTTTTGAGCTTATGGCCTAAATTTATCATTTGCATATATAATTTACAGGTAGAAATCATCTGTGTACAGTGTGCATGGATATCTAGTTAAAAAATTCTTACTAATTAAATGTTGTGAAGAAAAGAAAATTATTTCTCATAAATGATATGTATAGTTCCTTGAATCTTTAGCTTCCAATCCCAGAAGCATTTTTGGAACAAGAGGGTTCCTCTTTAGTATTAGAGGAAAATTATATTAGTTCCACCAAGTCTTTACTTTCCATCAATACTTTAAAAGTTGCAAAATGTTCTCATTTAATCATTCCAGGGGCTCAAGAAGTTTTCACAAAGTACAAATACCTACTAATTACATGAGGATATCCTCTAAGATATATACCTCACTATGAGGCTAGAGATATAGCATAGCGGTAAGGCATTTGCCTTGCACGCAGCCTACTTGGGACAGATGGTGGTTCGAATCTCTGCATCCCATATTGTCCCCGAGCCTGCCAATGGCAATGTCTGAAAAAGAGCCAGGAGTAATCCCTGAACGCTACTGGGCGTGACCCAAAACAAACAAACAAACAAATAAATAAACAAACCTCACTAATTCTCATAAGTCCCCCTGAGGAAAATCCCACAAAAACCATTTTGCAGATGAAGAGAGTGAGACATATGGAAGGTAAACAATGAAGCTAAGGACTAATGTTTGAAGCCTAGACAGAATGAGTCTATTTCTACAGGTTATGCCCTAACTAGAGCTCGAGGTTGTTTTCTGATATCTGAGCTATACTCAATATTTATACATTGCATGAACATAGAGGAGAATGACCTTTCATGAATAAAAGAGAGGGGTGAATCAGAGCTTACTGGAAAGAGGCATTAACAGGGATTAACACTAAATTGTCTTCACAGGGAATCTTAATTTTCAAGTAGGTGGCTCTATAAATTTCACTGTAGCTCTATAAGCAGGAATTAAAGGGCTGGAAAAAATCAAAGGTCTTACTCAAGTCCATTGAGATTTAAAATGAGAGAAATGAAATTGGAAATCAATTTTTCAAATATCTGATTCTGGGGTAAACCTGCAACCCCTGCTCTATAGTTCTTTCAATTTCCAGTTTTTTACCCAATTCTGGATAACTATTTACCCTTACTTTTATTATGGATTTATATTTGATCCTTTTTTAATTCCCAGTTTCCTCATCAGAATCAAATCATTCTACTGAATAGTTTTTTGAGAAATAATGATGCCCAAATGTTGAAAAATAACAGGTACAGACTAATGTTGAAGAATAATGTTGAAAAAAACAGATGCAGAATAACTCTATATTTGTGAATTAAATCAGCATGACTTGTTCCATTAAAAAACATTTTTCAGGGGCCGGAGCAGTGACGTGGAGTGGTAAGGCGTCTGCCTTGCCAATGCTAGCCTAGAACTGACCATGGTTCGATACCCTAGCATCCCATATGGTCCCCCAAGCTGGGATCGATTTCTGAGCACATAGCCTGGAGTAACTCCTGAGCGTCACTGGGTGTGGCTAAAAAAGGCAAAAACAAAAAAACAAAAATACATTTTTTAAGTTAGCGAATGATATGTTAATATCACAGCTTACCTATTGATCCAGGACTATTTTTTTTTAATTTTAACTATAATATTTCTGAACTATACTCTCAAATCCCTAGAGAACACATCCTAAGCACACATTCCCTCCTTCAAAGTTTCCATTTCAGGAAAGAATTACTGAAAAAGAACAAGGTGAAGACAAATAAGTAGCAATAAGTTCACATCTAGTAAAGTTGGGAATACATTTAAGAAAGAGGTAGTATTTAGAAGGTGGGAAAGGTAAATTTCATCAGGCATGAGAGGAGACGGCAAAGGACATTATCTCAGGTGGAAGGAGCCATGTGGGCAAAGAAAGAGCAGGGAGAAAGGTCAGGGATGGTTGGAAATCAATGTTAATTGAATGAAAAATAATGAGGGCTGCAGAAGGGGCCTTCTTAACAGGAAGTCAAAAGGCAGAGTTCAGAAGGTCTTTTGTGTCAGGATGGTACATGCAGGTTCTGATATCCTGGTAGGAGTGGGGGCCATAACAAACTCATACTACTCAGGGAGAGCAAGAAAAATCCCTTGCATCTAATGACCCAGCTAGATGGAAAGAGGGAAACCAAGTATATAAAACTCCCATCATAAAAGTACAAGGTTAAGCAATAATATTGGATTTGAAAGTGAGGAAAGATGTGAAAGGGTCTGGCTTTGAGGATACTTGGAAAAGGGATTAAAGATATGCTAACTTTATAGCCATGATTGGAGCTCACTGAGCAAGCTCACAAGAATTTCTCTCTCTCTCTCTCTCTCTCTCTCTCTCTCTCTCTCTCTCTCTCTCTCTCTCTCTCTCTCTCTCTCTCTCTCTCTCTCTCTCTCTCTCTCTCTCTCTCTCTCTCTCTCTCTGTGTGTGTGTGTGTGTGTGTGTGTGCGTGCGTGCTTGTGAAAGGGAAAATAGAGGCAAATCGCTTGCAATTCATTTTAGTATAACAACCATTTCATGGGAAATATCTGGACACTTCAAAGTATCATCAATTATTTACCTGGCTTCTGGCATCCTTTCAAGACATCTTATGGGTTTCTCTATTATTTACTTCTTTGCCCTAATGCATTTTTCCTCTGTTATCCCTACCTCAACCCCAACATGAAACAAAACTGTAAATAATTTTATGGCATGTAGAAAAATAACGTCCAGAGGAACAATCCTCATTTCCTAGAGGGCTGTGACTCTCAAGGGCCTGAAGAAATGGAAAATGATTTTTACTATCAAAGGGTGAAGAAAAACAGCAATTTCCTATTAAGCTGTTTACACTTTCTGGCTTCAGAAGGAAGAATACACATTTGGTTTCCCCCTTCTATAAGTCAGAATTAAAATTATGGCATGGGGTGAGGCCATGAAAAAGGCATGATATAAAACTTTTGAGTAAAATAGGGACATAAACTGCCTAGTAGAGTTTTTCTGTTTCTATCACCTGATGATTTTGAATGAATTCTGAGTGATCCTATTGAATTATAGGGGCAACAAATTTTTTCCCCTTAGGATTCTGACCACAGATCTCTACTAATTTTTCAGCTTTGAGAAACTGATTGCAGAAATAATACTCCTACATTTTATTACAATTTTTTTTTTACAAAAAGGCTTACCTGGGGCTGGAGAGATAACATGAAGAAGGATGGTGTTTTGAATCCCAGCATCCCATATGGTCCCCTGAGCCTGCCAGGAGCAATTTCTGAGCATAGAGCCAGGAGTAACCCCTGAGCACTGCAGGGTGTAACCCCCCAAACAAACAAACAAACAAACAAACAAAAGGCTTTCTTAAATATGGAAAATATAGTAACTAAAAATCCCTTTATGGCTTTCATTGGACCTTTCTATATGGCAATATCTTATATAATTGAATCTATTATTGATGTCATGAAATTAGCATGAGTGTATTTTATTAATTAGCCCACAGATCTCTAAAATTTAATGTGTGATGCTGTTAGTACTGTGTCTCTTTTAGATCTCTCCACCATTTAGAACCAATTTTTGTTTGTTTTTGGTCACATTCGGCAGCGCTCAGGGGCTACTCTGGGCTCTGTATTCAGAAATCACCACTGGAAAGCTCAGGCGACCATATGGGATGCCAGCTACTGAACCTGGATCCATGCCTGGTCCGCAGTGTGCAAGGCAAATGTCCTACTGTTGTACTATTGCTCAGCCCCTAGAATCAATTTTTAACCTCACGTAATCCCAGAATCAATTATTGCTCTGAAAAAAATTTTGACAGCATGTCTACCATCTTATGTGCCCTTAAATTAAATTTATCAATGCTCTTTTGCCTTAATAGTAAAAATGATTCTATATCCTTACTATTGTATTATTTTAGAAGCAAAATAATATCCGCATGTCTCTTAACTTGGCCATGTTAAATTTGAGCATTATGTCAGCTTGTTTCTGCCATCTCTACCATTGTCAGGTTTCTGTTTTTCCCATGCTTGTATTATACTGTGGGTTAATCTTTTAAGACTACATAAATATCCTTGTTCTCCTCATACATTTGTCTACATGTTATTTTTTATTATTACATAATTTCACTAACTATATTGTTTTTCAAGTGATCATGTACCTCTCTGCCTTTTCATTTGTTACTTAGAATTCTAAGGAAAGAGCTTTGTTTCTACTTCATTTAGAAAATTATGGTCTTATTTGTCTAAGAATAAAATTATTTTTTAATTTTATGCTTTTAACTGCTTTCTCATTTGTCCATGGAGAGTTCTTTCAAGTTAGCGCCTATGTCTGTTTTATATTCCTCCATAATGTTCTGAGCATCCTCTTATTTTCCTCACCATAAGTTATCCCAGACTCATTTTGTTTTTTCCATGTTCTAAGACATGTTTTACTCAAAGAATCTGTATTCACTTATTCTTTTTATAAAAGAATGGTAAATGGAAGCCATTTGGAATGGGCGAGGGTTGTAGGTATGCTCATTGTAACTTCATATATATGGTTTTTCTAATACCTTTGATTCAAAAGCAAAGTTTCTTTCCCCTTTCTTTATGATTCCCCTGCTTAACAATTAGAAGGTTGGCCCTCATTATTCCTGTCATATGTATTTGTTTGCTAAACATTAGAATAAATATAGATTTAAAATTACTAACTGTGGAAACAAATTTAGCAACTGAAGTTGACTATTGCCTAGGCTATTTTCCCCTTAGCTTTACAATTTATATTAAAAAAAACACTATCTTCTAAGATAATTTAAGTTAGTCCTTATCTTCCTCGTGTAATTTTAGTGCAATGTGTTTGTTATTTGTATTCCACTTGAAGTTTAGCACCCTCTTAAATTCTGGATGGTTATTCTATTCATTCCCTCTGTCTCTGTCTCTATACGTCTTTCTTTCTCTCTCTGTAACACGTACTATAAATTATTATGTTCCTAACGTCAAACTGTTATGAAGCTATATACTCAAAGAATTATTTCCTGAACTTTATCTCTTCTACTGCATTCTCATTGCTCATATATTCCTACTTACCCTCCTGGAAGTCAATTCCATTGTCTTTTGAATTTTATTTCTGTATTTATTTATATATTTACATACAGAAGATAAAACAAACCAATCTTGATCTATTATAAATGTAGCATTAAAGTAATATAAAATGAGAGAGGGAGGGAGAAAAAGAGGGAGGAAGAGAGGAAAGAAATAAAGGAATATAAAAATGAAATTATTCCAATTGAAGCCTATATGCCCTACAAATAATACAGCAATATAGTGTTCCATGATGAACAGTTCAGAAAATTTGAAACAGAATATCTGCAGAATATTTACAGAAATTATACTTTTATATTCATGGTGCATTAGTAAAGCATATTTAAATTTGAGAAGCCATAACAAAACTTGACATGGGCTTTATTCCTGGTTCTTCACTAAAAGATTATTTCTGGTAGTGGTCAGGGACCATTACTGTGGTACCAGGAATCAAACTTAGATCAGCTGCATGCAAGGCAAGCATCTCAAAAACTCCATAATCTCTCTGATCCTAATAAGGCACCTTGAATGCATTATTCTTCTGGGGATAATTCTATGAGATACAAGATATGAGGCCAGTGGCGTGAAGTAGTAAAACGTCTGCCTTGCCAGCGCTAGCCTAGGACAAACCTAGATTCGATCCCCCAGTGTCCCTTATGGTCCCACAACCCAGAAGCGATTTCTGAGCACATAACCAGGAGTAACCCTGAGCGCTACCAAGTGTGGCCAAAACAAACAAATAAACAAGCAAACAGATATATTTCCTCTCTGTTTTAAATATACAGCGTGGAGTTAGTAGAATGTGTAGGTCACTGCAAACAGATAAGATTGGTTTGATTCCTGACATCACATATGGTTCCCAACAGGAGTAGCCCCTAAGTGCAGAACCCGGAACAAGCTCTGTGCTTAACATGTTTGTCTACCAGGATGAGAGTTGCCGATACTCCTGAAAAACACTGCATTTTATCATTGTCACACCTATGATTATTCATGTAGCTACCTGGTACATGTAGAGACATACAGGGACATAAATTGTACAGGGCAAGTGATAAATATAGACAAATTAAGGAGAAAGAAGAAATAGTCAGAAATCTTGTTAAAGCATTTAGTGATTCCATAAGCATTGAGCAAAAGGCACGGCACCAGAAATGCAATGATAAATAAAGAAGTGTTTTGCATATTAGAAAAATTTGTCATCAGTAAAGGCAAATGAATAAACATGTAGTTAGAAGATAATGAGTATGCCATGGCACAAATAAATCGTTATGATTTCTAGAATGTACTTTTGAGCAAACTTAGTGGGGATCTTGGAGTAAACAGGAGTATAAGAAAGACCCTTTTTAGTGTAGATACTTGTAACAAACACATCTTCCTGTGGTCACTCAGGAAAGACTCCAGCCAAACAGGGACCTTTCTCTTCTTTATTTTAAAAGTGTGTAATTTTTTAATAATTTTTATAGAGACCAATGTGAAACACAAGTCTTTCACAGTTATATTTAAGGTACATAGTGACAGTGAATTAGGGCAATTCCCACCATCAGTGTTGACTTCCTTCCTCCATTGTTCCCAACTTGCATCTCATACCTCTGCCCTTAGTCCCCTGGACTGCTAGTGTAACAGGTCCTTTTTGTGTATAGATTGTTGTAGTTTGGGTCTCTTGGTTCTATTGTCATTGACTTTGAGTTGGGTATTTAGGTCTGATCATTTTTTATTTCCACTCAGTGCTCATGAGACTGCTTTGCCCCTGGTACCAACCACTTGGGATTTTTCTGTAAAGGGTTTAATAGGACAAAGCAAGTGGGAAATATAGAGAAGGATCTTACAGCAATGCAGTTTAGAAAGTCCAGTCAGCTCTCAATACAACTACCAATGTCACTACAACAAATAACGCTCCATTTGTAACCTTCCACCTCCAACAGTATTCCAGAAAGTTCTTACGTGCCCAAGGCAACTGCTTCACAATTTGACACAAAAGTTTGTAATAGAGAGAACCCTTTGCTCTATTTAAGTGACAACCTCACTTTTAGGGATCGATCTCCAAGAACACTATCTTTGGGAAATTTGAATTCACCTTTCTTCTCTCACTATTTATACATTCTCACCTGTAAACATCATTCCAGTCTTAAAGGTTTTTCCCTCCTTGAAGATATTCCTAATTAAATTTGATGGTGAGACTCATTGTTTGCAATTCGTTATCGCCTTGCATTTTGCAAGAATGTTTTATGTTATACGATAGAAATAAAAGTTGGCCATCAATCCCTGCATTTCCAGAACACCTTCTGATGTAGAAAATATTGCATTGGTGTGTCTCAGCTTTCCTACAATAGAAAAGAATTATCTTTAGAGACATATTCAAGCCACTCCTGTGGAATAGAACCAGAGTGCCTTTCAGTTGTGAGATTTTAGACTCTGATTTAACTCTTCCTGATGTTGTTTTTCCCTTTTATTTTTGTATTTTATTTAATATATTTATTTAAGCACTATGATTACAAACATATTTGTAGTTGAATTTCAGTTATAAAAAAAGGACAACCCCCTTTACCAGTGCAATATTCCTGCCAGAACTGTGAAACTTGGTTGAAGTGCTATGGTCTGAATTTATTTATAAGAAATATCATAGAAGAAGTAGAAGTATATAATAATAGTAAATAGCAATAACAATAAGGATAGTAGTAGATATAAAGTGCTTATAAGTGTCTTCTACTTAGAACATGACTGTTCGTAAAAAAAAAAGTGCATAGTATGAATATGTTCTTTTTGTTTGTTTTGTTTTTGTTTTGGAGTCACACCTGGCAGTTCTCAGGGGTTACTCCTGGCTCTGTATTCAGAAATCACTCCTGATGGTGCTCAGGGGACCATATGGGATGCCAGGAATCAAATCAGTGTTTTTCCCGGGTCAGCAGCTTGCAAGGCAAATGCCTATCGCTGTGATTTCACTCAGGCCCCCTGATTTTACTCTTTATTCAGTTGATAGTGTCTAGAAACCAGTGCTTTTTATCCTCTACCCATACTACTCCACAAAACCTAAAGCAGATAGTATGATGGCTACTCCAACAACTGTCCCTTTGAGCCTAGTATTCTTCTCACCTGTCTGCCTTCAAGTTCACTTCTAGTCAATATCTTTGTACCTTCTACCTTTCCCAGAAAGTCTAAATCCAATCATCTGAGAAATCTCTTTTATCTTATGCTGGCTATGAAGTCAAATAAATGCAACTATTGAAACTGTAGCATTATTTGAATTCTGATAGATGCGGAGATCCAGGCTAAAAGAAACACAACTGGAAGCAGATATTTCAGATCTCCAAATATCCGGAGGGGAAGGACTATTGAGAGATTCATTCTGCAGATGGACAAAAGCTGAGGTCATAAAGCAATCAGTGCTATTAACCAAGATTAGAATTAAATTTGATCTCTCCAATGATTTAGTTCTTTCCAGCTCATACATGGGCACATAAAAAGGAAAAAAAATCACATTATTGAATTTACCCTTTTTTGACAATTAATACAAATGCCTCCTTGTATGTAGGTAGAGAACTCTTTGGTTCTTTTTTAGGACTGAGAAACTAAGTTAGGAATATTTTATAATGCCAGCACTACAGGCTGAACTTATTCTTCCTTCACACTTAATTTATATATTGTAATCCTTAACTTCAAGATGATAGCATCTGTAAGACATAATCAAGGTTAAATTCAGTTTTAAGAGTAAAGTTTAGTATGATAAAAAATACATTTTCTTTTGTTCTTGTTATGTGCAGACACAGTGAGAAGATGGCTTGTATATCTCAGAAGAAAGTTCTTCCCAGACCAGACAATGCTGCCTTCCTCAACTTGAACTTCTTTTGTCTCAAAGAGAAGAAATGTAAAAAATGTGGTATTTTCTGTTATGTAAATCCCCTCAGACTCTTATATTTGTGATAACAAACCAAGGTAAGTAATCTACTCAAGTTAGCATACCATATAAATATGGCACATTTGAAGTCCTCCACAAAAATATTTGGCTCCTTAGAAGAGACTGAAAAATAAGTCATGGATTTGTAATTATACTCTTTCTCAACAAGTGTCCTTCAATTATACCAGAATCACTGGATCCAAAATATAATTCTAGGTGTGAAATAGATGAGTGCAGGGCTGTTATAATGTGTTCTCAACCAAGAGTCAGTGCCTGAAAATGCAGACATCAGAATTTTGGGAGGCAAGGAAAGCAATGGTGGGACATGTTGTATGTCTATCTTTCTCTGATTATAATCCCACCGGTATACCACAACTCCCAATGGACTACTGGGATTCCTCACTCTGGTCTAATTTTAAGTGACTAAAATGAGGTGGCATTCTGCCACATCCCTTTGGAAACTATTTGAAAATTGAGCAGATCTCATCTTTTGAAAATGTTCCTTGAGTAATGGAAACATGAGGAAGGGGAATATGGTACAGACCCCGGATGTATCATCCAACCACAGTGGAATGCAATATGCCAGACACACTTTTATAGTGGTCAGGATGGACGTGGGAAAGATTTTGAAGACTAGAACAATAAGCTATGCTGTCATCTTAAATCATTTGGACTGCTAGACGCTCTCAAAGATTAAATGACACAGTGCTAGGCTGATGGAGGGGAATTCGTGTGTCGGCTAAGACATGGAGATATGTCACATGGAAGCTAGCATGTAGCTGACATGTTGGAATTTTCTATTGTATTGGCTCTTGTAGGGTGATATTAGAAGACAATTTATTTATAATTTTGCTTAACTTCTATAGAACTATAGCAAGGGTAATAGTTCAGTGTTCTCTGAGTTTTGAAAAAAAAATCTTATTTTTCTCAACTCCTATTTATCAAATGAGAGATTGATTCCAAGATTTCTGATTTGCTAGCAATTTTTGGTTCTCAGAATTGTCCTTATTTTCTGGCTTCAGAATCGATCAGTGTTTCATTGTCCCACCGACTCTTAGCTTAACAATTTTTTTATTTACTATCAAGGAGATCTCACTATTTCTGATCCCTACAAACAGAAATTGAAAAAACTTAACATAATTATGTATTGTTAACCTCTACTCAAATTCTATCTCTTCATACCTTGTCTTTTCTCCACAGGAGAAATACAATCACATGAATTACTCTTTAACTATTAAATAAAGAAAAAAATAATTATATACTGAAGGGACAATAATTTAATCTGAGAAGTGTTTTCTATTTGAGTCAGTATTTCTGCCAGAATAATTGGAAACAATTTATGATTTTTGACAAAACTGAAGCTGGATAGAAACGAGGAAGTCAACAATTCATGCTCCTTGAATTCTTAGCAAATGAGTCACTTAGCCTAGAAGCCCCTATAGAAAGATATGAGAAAGACAATCCTATTCTAGGATATTTTTACAATTTCACCATTAAGCCTTGGGCCCACACTTCTCTGAAAGGTCTTGTACTATAATAGAATTGGTTAATAAGCAAAAGATACCATTACATAACAGTGATTTACCAATAGTTAACATATATTAATTATTAGCAGAAATATTTAATGTTTGTTAACATATCTCAGAACTGGCGTTACAAAAATTAAGCACTAGAAAAGACCTAAAATCTTATTTATCAGATGCATAGAACGTATATATTTTATAGATGGGGCAACAACACACATGGAGAAAGCCATGTCTAAGATCAGAGAATGAGTCAAAGACGTGGTAGAATCTATGCAATCAAAGAGGAAGTACAATAATGTGAATATGTAACATGCTAATATGTGAAATAATTATATTATAAATGTTATAAATTATGTTTATTACATAGATAGTAGATCTAATGTATTTGGTGATTATTTATAAATATAAATATATGTTAGATAATTCTCTGTATTTGTATAATAAATACAAGCATTATATTCATTATAAATTTGTATTTAATAATTTTATATTAATCATAGATGTGAGTACTTGTCAGTGCCACCTTCCTTAAAGTTAATTTCATTAATGTGAAAATTAACTAAATAGTGTTATTTCAGTTTTCAAATGTATATCATAACTGCTCAGTAGTCTAAGGAAATAGAAAGCTAATTCAAAGGTAGGTACAATTTTCTACTTTTGTCAGCCTTAATTTGACATAATATTTAGAAAACAAATACCCTGAGTCTTACCTCATATAGTCAGTATTTGTGAGAAATACTTTTGATAGTGAAACACTAAATGACAGAAATTTTACATATGCCTCTTGAAAACAGTTAATTGGTGAGACCATAATTTATTTCCTGCTGAAATAAAAGTATCTCACATGGTAAAGAAGTACGAGTTGAAAATTGTCATAAATAACTCAGAACATGTTTGATGCATGTTAGGGTAAGAAGTCCAGTTCTTTAGAAATACTGCAGAAGCTACCTAGATTTCATTAATCTAATGCAATCAACAATAGAGTTATAGCATTTAGGGAATTTCTTTTTATTTTTTTTATTTTTATTGTGGTCAAAGTGAGTTACAATTATTTTACAGTAATATTTGAGGCACATAGTGACAATGAGTGAGGGGCATTCCCACCACCAGTATTGTCCTTCCTCCACCCCTATACCCAGCATGCATTCCACATCTCTCTCCTTTATCCCCGTAATGTTAGTGCAACTATTCCCCTCTTGTACAGCTTGTTCTAGATTGGGTATCGATTCTGTTGTCGTTGACTTTGGATTTGATATTCATGTCTGATCAGTCTTTATTTCCACAAAATGAACATTCAACTATCTGGTCTTGGTAACATTGAGGGAAGAAAGAAAATAATAAAAGCATGCAAAAAAGAGAAAAAATAGAATTTCTAATGGGAAAAAGTAAAAGATATTTGATGGGAAAAACAAATGGCTAGCATTTTTAAAAATTATGTCTTTATTTAAGCATCCTGGCATTTGACTCATGTAGTTGATAGACTGCTTTTCCATATCCAACTTATATTTTACCTTCTTGAAGCTACTTGCCCTGGTCATTGTTAGGTCTTCAGCAGTCTGTAAAAGCAGTTCCTGTTCAGAAATCACCTATTATATAAGTTTCTAGGTTTTCTTGTTTTTGAACTATTACCTAGACTTTTCCACTAGCGAATCCTCTACTTAACATAGTTTTGTGATAGTTGATTTTGTGTGCCAGCTTGCTTAGATTACGCCATCCTTTTTTTTTTTGCTTGTACAAGAATCTAGATTTGTAAAAGCATTTTTATTAATATGATTAACGATAAATCATTAGTCTTTCAATGAGGTAAATTATCCTCCATAATAAGGAGGATAATCTCCATAATGATCTCTCTCATATGTGAGAAATAAAGGAGCAAAATGGTTAGTACTGAGTATTGAAAACCAATGAAAACAAAGAACATGAGGACTGTTATTAAGTCGGAAACATGCCACTTGGTGGAGGGGAGGGGGCTAGGAAAAGGAAGGGACAATGGCTATAGTACTTGAAAGTGTTAAACCAGAAGAAGGATTTGGTGCTGAAATGAAAGAATTACATATAAAACATTTCAAAACAGTAGAGTGAACCACAGTATAAAAAAGGTCTTTAGGCTTGATTTTTTTTTTAATTTTTACTGAAACCAATGCGAATTACAAGTCTTTCACAGTTATATTTCAAGCACATAGTGACAGTGAATTCGGGCCATTCCCACCAGCAGTGTGGAACTCCTTCCGCCACTCTTCCCAGCATGCCTCCCAAACCTCCACCCCTAGCCCCGCTGGACTGCTAGTGTAACAGGTCCCTTTTATGTATAGCTGGATGTAGTTTGGGTCTCTTGATTCTATTGTCGTTGACTTTGGCTTGGGTATTTATATCTGACCATTATTTTTTCCACTCAATGCTCCTGAGACCACTTGGCTCCTGGGTCCCGTCCACTTTTTATAGTTTCTCAGGTTGTAGGGAGACATAAAGATATGAGGCAGAACAAGATAAATCATGTTTGTTCCAGCAAGAAGCTGCGACCACCAATCCTGCTGACTCATTCTATGGGGCTCCTTTCTCTCACCTCCCCACAATGTGCACTGTAGCTTGCTACCGGATCCAGCTCCAGAGGGCCCCAAGCTTGAGGACACTACTTAATGCCTGACTCCTGCAAATCATTTCTCAGACTCCACAAGACCACGGTGTGGGATGAAAATGTGCCCTAGATCGTATCCCTTCCTCAAACGATCTAAAAAAATTTAATTAAAAAAAAAAAGTGTTTTCATAGAAGTTGAATGGTGGGTGTGTGGGAAACAAAAGGAGGTGGGATTAGGGGAATTTGTAGAAGGAAGAGGACACTGGTGAAGGTATTATGTTGAAACACTGTATGTCGAAAATACAATTATGAATAAATTTGTAATCTCACAGCGGCTAAATAAAAATATTAATGAGGGTAGGTCTCATCCAATCAGTGAAAGGTCTTAAGAGAAAAAACTTGTTCATCACTGTTTTAAGACTACAACTTAGAAATTTTGCCTTAGTTTTCAGGTTTCTATCCGAGAAATCTGCCCTTAAGCATGGAATAGAAAATCTACCACCTAAATTTCCAGGCTGCCCACCACCTGATAGCTTTCAGACTTTAGGATCCCATATTTATGTAGAACAATGAACCTCTTCTCTATGTCCCATTCACTTTCTTCCTCCACAATACATATCATTTCCTAACCTCTTTTTTTTTAACACTTCAAGCTTTCATTTCCTCTAGTTATTCAAAACTGCTGCCATAGAGTTGCCCATAATTCTTTGTATCTCTTTTTTATCTATGGATATGTCTTTTCTAGTTCCTGCATTGAAAATGTTGCTCTATTCCTCACTATATAGACTATTACATATTGCTAGATTTTTAGCAATCTTTTAAATTACTTCTTCATTTTATTTATTTTTTATCTGTTAATGCTATTTCCCTTCCTTATTGATGTTGACGCTATTGTTGGGATGACTCGGATTGCACCCATACCTAGCTGTAGTAGCCACACATTTTTGTAGGTTATTGCTCAGATGAGATTCCAGGACATGCGCATGTGCTAGCAAAGGTTCTCACTCATAGTTAGGACACACAAATTATGATTATTGTGCTTTTGGGGAGTCAATGCTTTGCTAACAGGCTTGCTAAGAGGCCAAGTGATTCCAGGCCTTTCCACTTGCACATATTTTTTAGTTGTGGTATTCATAGGAAGTTGTCATCCTCTTTTTCATGCTTATTCATTCCTGATTGGACATCATTTTGGAGTCTGGAGATCACAAACTGCAGAGCTGACATAGGCTCAAATACAGAGAAGAGAGGACAATGGTTAGATGCATATAAATAAGATGCTGGAATTTGAACTTGTGACCTCACAGGGCTCGCAAGGTAGTCACCCAAGACACACTACTATTCTGCCAGGCCCTCATAGTCTTATTTCTTACCTCTTTCCCATCTAATGGATGAAATCAACATTAATTTCAAAGATGAACTTTCAAAAGCCTTTCATTTCCTTTGAGTTATCAAGATGGCAAAAATAAATGCTTAAATAGGAAAAGAAATTTGACATCTAGAAATTATTCTTATACATGTTAGAAGTGTGCACTTGATCCTAATTTTATTCCCTGAAGCTAGACAGACTCAGTTTTATAAGTTATCAATGTAGTTCTGGAATGTAAAATGTTTTACTCCTAAACTCATACATAGTATAGCTCTGAGTTTTTTATTATCTCTACCACTCCTTTACATGGGTTTCTGTCAGTAACTTGGCATAATCGTTGTACAAGAGTTTTTTCTGCATCTCTGTGGCTTATTCATGGGAATATGACCCTTTGTAACCCCAAAAGGCAAAAAGCAAAGACCATTCCAAGCTCAGATCAGGCAATTCCTGAGGTGATTGTTCTCCATCCCAGGCTCAAGACTTCTAAAAGATCAATGAAAGCATACATTGAGAAATTAAAGAGGCATGAGAAACTTTCACAAATTGGCCAGTTTTCATTTCCTGTTGGCTTTTCCAACACATTCTTGGCACAAGATGAGACATATGTGGTAATGTGGTAAAGTGTCTCTGCAAGACACTATCCATTTAGAGACAGGGGCAGCAAGATACCCCAGCTCATGATGCCCGAAGGGCTCATCTGGTCACCCAGAGGTTTTAATAGAGGAAGCCAATGTGGTTGACTTTTTTTTGTCACATTAAAATTTCAAGGTTTCAATGCCATGACACTGCCTAGATTTCCACGGCTGGCTCTAAATCGTCGATGCCAATAAAAGAGGGTAGCTCCTGTTTACTGGATGTCTAAAGATAATATACAAGCTCAATCCTGTTTTGTCCTAACTGGCATAATTACCCATCTCAGGATGCATTTCACAGGATTAAAAACAGTAAAGAGAAATCACAGTGTGCCCTATTTTAAAGAAAACAAGTGTCCAGGCCCTGAACTTAGAAAACAGATTCAGACAAGGGAGTTAATCCTCATATTTGAAAAGAATTCTTAGAGTGTGATGTAATAGCAACAGTCATGATTTATTGAGCACCTACTACAGGCCAGGTAATTTATAGATGTTATTTACAATTCTCAGTTCTCATATAACGAGCGTAGAAAGCACGTAGGAGAAATTGATACACAGTGAAAGGAAATCACTTGCTAAAGGTCACATAGTGAAAAAATTTCTAACCATGGCAGAATTGGCCAGCAGATGTTTGCGCTACTATATTCAAGTTTTTTTTGTTCTATCATCTATATAACATGTTAATTGTTTGCAAAGGAGAACTGTCTTTATATCTGTCTATCTCTTTTATTCTCACATATAAATACACACATGCTTCCTATTGATAAAGAATTTACACGCAATTCTAAAAATAAAGGAGCTATATCTATCAAGTATATCTATCAAGATATACTTTTCTTTGGGGATTTAGGAAATTCCTATGTTAGGTGTTAAGTTAATGCATGCAAAATGAAAAATGCAAAACATTCCAATTGACCTGTGATATTTCACTGGAGGCTTTTACTCCTTACCACCCATAAAAAATAGATTTCCAAAGTGAAAAATCATTGAGTTTTTAAAAATAATTACATTCAGGAATATTGTAGGAATAATACAATAGTAGTTATTTCAGACACTGGTATGCAGAGTTTGAGGAGATAGTTTGTTTAAGTTCTGGAAAGACTTTTAAACAATCAAAAAAATAAGTGGAGGAGGAGAAAAACAGATTGAAATAATGAAAGGTAGGGTCAAGGGGATCTCAGGTGGTTTTAAGAAAAGACAGAACTGGGGCTGGGGAGATAGCAAGGCAGTATGGCATTTGCCTTGCATGCAGACGGTTTTTGGTTTGAATCCTGGCGTCCCATATGGTCCTCCGAGCCTGCCAGGAGCAATTTCTGAGTGCAGAGCCAGGAGTAACCCCTGAGCACCACTGGGTGTGACCCAAAAACTAAAAAAAAAGAAAAGAAAAAGAAAGAAAAAAAAGAAAAAGAAAGAAAGAAAGAAAGAAGAAAGAAAGAAAGAAAAAGAAAGAAAGAAAGAAAGAAAGAAAGAAAGAAAGAAAGAAAGAAAGAAAGAAAGAAAGAAAGAAAGAAAGAAAGAAAGAAAGAAAGAAAGAAAGAAAGAAAGAAAGAAAGAAAGAAAGAAAGAAAGAAAGAAAGAAGAAGAAAGAAAGAAGAACAGAACTTGGGGCCTGAGTGATAGAACAGTGGTAGGGCATTTTTGTTTTGTACACGAATGGCCCTGGATGGACACTGGTTAGATTCATGGCAACCTATATGGTCCCCTGAGCCTGTCAGGAGCGATTTCTGAATGCAGAACCAGGAGTAACCCCTGAGTGCAAAATAAATAAATAAATAAATGAATACATACATACATACATACATACATACATACATAAAGGCTACACTAAATATCTTTTTTTTCTTTTTTAAAGGGAGAGAGAGGAGAAAGAAAAGAGAGAAAACAGAAAAAAGAGGGAGGGAGATTGAGGGAGAGAGGAAGGGAAGGAGAAGAGAGAGAAAGAGAGAGAGGGAGGGAGTCAGAAGAAAGGAGGGAGAGAGGGAGGAAGACAGGAGAGAGAGAGAGAGAGAGAGAGAGAGAGAGAGAGAGAGACTAAATACGACAGGGAGTAGTCAATAACAGTGAAATAATGAGACCCAAACTTTCACAACCCAATGTAAAGGGGGTGCCTGTTTTAATGGCAGGTTGGCATAGGGGTGGTTGTGGCAGGGGATAGACTCTGGGACATTGGTGGAGGAAAGTTGACACTGGCGGTGTGACTGGTACTGAAGCACTGTATGTCTAAAACTCAACTAGGAATAATTTTGTAAACCACAATACTTTAAATAAGAAAAAAATTCAGTCAAAAGTTATGACATCTAAATTAGATCTGCATAATGATATTTAAAATTACAGGAAAATAATCCAGACCTCATTGGCGAGTGAGCGGCTTGGAGAGGCTGTATTTATTTCATCCAGGTAAAATGAAACAGAAGTCAAGCTCCAAAGATCTGACACTCTTCTGACTCTATAATTTAGTCAAATTCTCTGTGCTATCACTCCAGTCCCTGTTGTCACTTTTTTTATATCAAAACTTTTGTTCTATGGTATTTTCCATTAAGAACTTAAATTTTTCTTTTGTCCTTGGATTTTAGTTAAGAAAAAGAAGAACTGTAAAAATGAATTAATCGTGATGATTTGTCAAACTTTCTACGTGCTTATTATAAGGTTTTACTCTGATTAAAATTCTCTTCAATTGTAATACATTGTTGTATAGGACTATAGAGGCTTTGTGTTTAAGGGAAGATCTCATGTAATCTCAGAACTATACAGAAATATTTAATCCAAATCCATCACCTATGATAAAATGTATATTTTAAAATGCAGGGCTCATTGAATTAACTTTATGTGACATTACACACTTTTCATACGTATGTCAGTGGTAGGAGTATTACTTGTGAATTAACATTTATATATATGTGTGTCAGTTTTAATTTTCTATTTAGCTACTTTGACTTCATGCTTTTTTGTAGCGGTAAATTATATTCAACATTTGTATAAAATACATTTAATGCACTTAATTAGCTTTTATTGCTGTATTAATTTATTTTTGTTTGTTTGGGGGGCTACATCATGTAGTACTCAGGGTTCACTCCTGCTCTGTACTCAAATATCACTCATGCAGTGCCAGGGTACCATATGGGATGCAAGGGTCAATATATGAATAAAACTCAACTTTGAATAACTTCAAAGATCACAGTGCTTTATATAATCCAGGACCAAACAGATATATGATCACTAATAATAAGCCAAACAAAGAGGGGTCCACCTACTCCAGCAGCCCCGGGGTGATGGTGGGGTATATGGGTTGTAGAAAGGGAACTGGGATGGGGGGAGGACATATTTGGTGATGGGTGTTCCCCTGATTCAATGTTTATATGTACCTAAAATACTACTGTGAAAGATATGTAAGCCATTATGAAAAAAATATTTTGTTTTTTAATCAGAAACTTTCTTTGACTTACATGTATAATTATATTATATTAATTATATTATATGTTATGTTATGTTACTATATTATGTTATGTTAGTTTACCTCATTATGTTAATCCATTTTGTCTCTTGAAAAAATTCTTACAATAAAAAAGAAATTACATGAAATTAAAGAAACATTCATAAACTAAATTACATTAGTGTTTTATAGATATTTACAGCCATCATAATCTAATTTTAAAACGTGTTTATCCTACCTTAAATAAGCCTTTTATTCATTAGTAGTTGTATCATACTCTTCCCAAAGCCACACCCCTTAAATCCCATGTTCTTCAACATATGATACCTGTACATGGAACTTTCTTTGTGGTCTTTCCAAAGCTTCACCCCAATCATGTGGTAGATACATTGGTTGTTTTCAGACATGGCTTCATAGACCAAAGCTCATCTGCAGCTTTACAATAGTTGAGGAACTACAGCTCTCTAGCACTGCTAGACTACTGGTCCTCTGACCAGTGCATTTGTACAGGTGGTAGGGTCTAGGATAAAAAAAAAAAAGATTTAAAATATTTAATTTAATCTATGTTAAACTTGCCATTTTCGGGTCCGGAGAGATAGCACAGCGGTATTTGCCTTGCAAGCAGCCGATCCAGGACCTAAAGTGGTTGGTTTGAATCCTGGCGTCCCATAGGGTCCCCCGTGCCTGCCAGGACCTATTTCTGAGCAGACAGCCAGGAGTAACCCCTGAGCAATGCCGGGTGTGGCCCAAAAAAACAAAAACAAAACAAAACAAAAAACTTGCCATTTTTGAGCAATGTATAGATAGCATCATACAATAATAAATATTTTGTACCTATTTTGTCCCATTTAGCAAAGTGTTTTTATATTTTCCCCAGCATAAAAATTAATGGACAATGTTAGCTCCATAAATTAAATACTTAAATCTACATGATGCCCAGGTTCAGTTTTATGAGGTTTGGGGATATCACCGGTTCTATTTTCTTTTTTATTTTTATTAAATAATTTCTTTATTTAAGCACCATGGTTACAGCAATGTTCATAGTTGGGTTTTAGTCATAGAATGTACACCATCCTTTACCAGGACAAACTCCCACCACCATCAATGTCCCCCATTTATCTCCAACTCCATTCCCCTGCCTGTCTCTGGGAAAGAAATTCTAGTTCTCTCTCTCATTCTCTTTCCTTGCTAACATATGGTTTGTACTATTGTCAATTAGTGGGTGACATGCAAGTCATTTTATTTCCTTTCAGCACCCAGTTCTTTTCTAGAACGATCAGTTCCAACTACCATTGACAAGGCAGTTGTCAGTGCAGTTGGTGCTCTAACTGCAATCACTGCTCTTTGTGGCAAGCTTCATATGGACTAATTCCACCCCCTGCCTTCGTCTCTATTATCTCAGGATATTATTAAATAATGTCTTTTGTTTTCCCACAGATGAGTGAGATTATTATGTGTTTATCCATCTCCTTCTGAATTCACTTAACATAGTAATCTCCATGTCCTTCCATGTATAGGAAAATTTTATGATTTTCTTTTTCTTTCTTTCTTTTTTTTTTTTGTTTTTGTTTTTGTTTTGTTTTGGGGCCACACCTGGCAGTGCTCAGGATTTACTCCTAGCTATCTCCTCAGAAATAACTCCTGGCAAGCACCGGGGACTATATGGGACGCTGGGATTCGAACCAACCACCTTAGGTTCTGGATCGGCTGCTTGCAAGGCAAACGCCTCTGTGCTATCTCTCCAGCCCCGACTTTATTTTTCTTAATGGCTGCATAATATTTCATTGTGTAGATATACTACTGTTTTTTAGCTACTCATCTATTGTTGGCACCTGGGTTTCTTTCAGAATTTTGGCTATTGTAAATAGTGCTGCAATAAAAGCAGAGTTCGAGGGGTATTTTTGTATTATGTTTTGTATTGTGTTCCTGGGCTATATCCCTTGGAGTGGGATAGCTCGATAATATGGAAGTTCAATATCCAGTTTTTTTGAAGCATATCTATATTGTTTTACAGAAAGGCTTGACTAGACTACATTTCCAACATTAATGAATTGGTTTGTTTCTCCCCACATCCATGCCAGCACTGGTTATTCTTGTTCTTTATGTATGCCAGTCTCTATAGTGTGAGGTGATACCTCACAACAAAACAACAAATGTTGTTGTTTTGATTTGCATCTCCCTAATGGTCAGTGATGTGGACCATTTTTTATGTGACTTTGGCCATTTGTATTTCTTCTTTGAGGAAATGTCTGAGCATTTCTTCTCCTCATTTTTGATGAGGTTAGTTGAGTTTGTTGAGTTCTGTGAGTACCCTGTATGTCTTAGAAAGTTCTATTTTCTTAGATGTCAAGTAGAGAAAATCACTTTCTCAAGTCTCTAATATAGTTGGGAGAAAAATAAGTCATAAATATCATAAAAAATGAAAAAAGAGACAGTTTGTACATATTGAAAATCTTATTTCAAAGCCATTTATTCTTGGATGGTGTTACTAGAGAAATAGAAAGTTATACTTTGGTTCATAGTTTATCATGGTATCTATTTCTTTAATTTATATCTGTGTATTTTTGTGAAAGTAACTATATTGTACGTCTATTGATGTCTTTATAATGATGACAGCTCTATGATGCATGTGACAAGCACATTGTGAGGACATAGAGTACTTCAGTGATATAATTAGCAAATTAGTCTAATAGTCATGAATGGAACCTTGTCCAACAATTGATGAATGTTCTTTTGTTAATCATTAATTCTTTTGTTAGACATTCAATTAGCTCCCAATCCAAGTTACTCTTGTAGAAGTTTAAGATGTTATTAAGTAAAATCAAAGTCATTGACTCAAGAATATGAATGTCAAATGGAAAGAATTTACTTTTTCTTTAATGCCACATGGAACATTTCTACAAACTGAATTTGTCAAACCTACTGACCAACATAAGACAGGAGAAATAGAAAAGTAAAAGAAAATGTCATGCTCAAGGTCACAGAAGTTTCCATCCAAATCTTCTTGGTTCTGTCTTACTTTTGGCTCATTTCCAGCCTGGAGACCAAGAAGTGCTTGGGGATTTACATGCTTTGGGAAAAGTTTATCAAAGATAAATGAAAAATGAGTGTGAAAAACCTCGCCACCTTGCCTTGAGTTAGGAAAATCTGTGAGGAGTAACATACTTCAAGAATTCCTGGAGAACCACTGTGAGATGGGACTTCACTAGAAATCACACCCTTGCTTGATTTTATCCAATAGTTCTCTCACTATTCTCTTATCAATCTCTCTTGGGAAAATGTCTTAATAAATAACATGTGAACAAATCTTCATTCCAGACATTGCTTTCAGCAAAGTTAGCCTAAGACATAGCATTTGTAGATGGCGGAGTCAGAATTTCTGTCTCTGATTTCTGTATCCAAATTTCACACATTCTCTTTTATACCACAGACTGAGCAAAGTAAGATTCAGAAAAGTTCCTACTTTTTCTTTTTCTTAAGGCTGTGAAGCTTGTACAGCTCTTAAATCTAGTATTTTAAAATCCAGTGGTGTAAGCTGTATCACATTGCCTTTTTAAAGCTATCATAAAGAAGTAAAACAACAAGCCACAATGACTTCTCATAATCACCTTGTCAGGATTGTATAAGCAGAGTCTCAGTTTCTCTCTCCATGCAATTAAGGCGCTGTTATTTTCTTCAATATATATTTTTAAATTAAATTGAATAACACATAAAAGAACTTGGCATAGCCTTTGACACAGAGCCAGTTGCTCAGTGTCTGTTGTCTTTTATTGAAGAGCCAGGGTAAAGAAAATTTAACCAAATAAGGATTCCAGTGGTGAAAATTGTTTTGACCAACCACAGGATTTTTCTTGAAGCATAGCCTCAATTTCCGGAAAAATACTGAAAAATAACAAATAATCCTGTCAGTTCCCCCATACACAACAGACTACGTCAAGTCTCCGTGGACCTGGTAGATAAATAATGGAGGCTCATATGTTCAGAAGGTTTCTTAATAAAGTCCAGCCCCTTCCCAAAGAAGAAAGCCATGGAAGACAGGCATGCCACATTGAAACTGAAGTGACCCAGCCAGCCCTTCCTAACTCTAACTAGGCAAGTCTCTGGGGCCCAGGAAGGAAATCAAGAAGGATATAAACATAAAATGAACCAAGCATGCAATTGATTTTCTGTTCTCTCATTTTTTTTCGTGTCTGCTTTGTTTTGGATGTGTGCATGTCTAGGTGTACATTCATGCACATGCATGGAACCAGGCACATATAAACTGCATGCATGTGTATGTATTTGTGTGTACTTGTGCTATTTATTTTTATCATCACCAGGATATTAGTAATCCAAGGGAGAAAAATGCTTCTTGAATGAGATGTTTGTAGGGAAAATTACAAGGGAGACGATGCTGGCTTTGACCGATAAATGCCCTCTGAGGGATTGGGGTGGATCAGAATGGCTTCTTATGTTTTTTTCTGCTCCCCTAATGGAAGTAAAATAACAACATGAAATAGAGGGGATGGAACAGCCAGCAGGAGGATAAATACCAAGGAAGCGATGTAAACACAACCCCCAATTTCCCCAGCGAGTAAGAGAATGAGGAATGTGTTATTTATCTCTCTTTGCAATCTGCTGCAAGATGAGAGTATGGGGCTGCCCTCCTTGGGGAATATCTTCTATAAATAATTAAAGAATTGGAGATTTGGAGTTTAAGATGAAGCAAAACCAACCCAGGAGTCTGAGGATTTCTCCAACTCAAGATCTTCACATGTTTTTTCCAGAAAGCCACGCTGATTTTCTCAGAGCAGAAAGTATGGGCTCTTCAATCAGACATGATTTAGAAGTCATTAGCTATCTCACACCTCTTATTAATGTAGGTTTGAAAACCTGATACAAAATATAGATAAATAACTAAGATTACTCTCTGATTTTAGGTGAACATGTAGTATAGATTTTGAATTTAAACCACACAGACTGATATCTGCATTTATAACTTGCAAAGTATCTGCTGTAAGTTATTTTACCTCCAAATTTCAATTCCCTCATATATAAAAATGGATAAAAAATAATAATAATTTCTACTTCGATATGATTACCATAAGAAATAAAAACGTCAATATGCATGAAGTTCATAGTACAATGCTGAGAATATATTAAGTATTCCATAAAGCCTAGCGATTGTGATTGTTTGTATTGTTATGATTAGGTGATAAAAAAGCAGAGACAAAATATAAAATCATATATTTATCAGACCAAATCCATTTGAAACTCCACTCTGAAATTTCTAATCTCTTCATGAATATTTACATCTATTAAAGAATATTTTCTCAATATATAAAATCCAATCTGGTTTTGTGTCTGTGTAACTCAGGGTTGTGTTGCTAGGCCATAAAAATGCAATGTTCTTGGTAAATGTTAGATACACCTGGTTCTATTTTATAAAAATAGAAACAATACAAGTCAATGTGCCTTGACAAATGGAGTCAACTCTCGTTGTTAGTGTGATTTTTAATATGAATCAAAATAATTAAAATCTATCTTTTCTTATATACCTTGATTTTTTTTTAAAGAAGGGAACAATACTAGAGAATAGACTTGGTGACTGTGTGGGCCATATACTGAAGCAGAAGAACATGTGAAACTTAGAAGAAAAGAAGAACATTCTACACTGGCCAACATAAGTACATAAAATGCTGAACCTCACAAATAATGGTGGGACAACAGAATGTATGTAATAAAAATCACCCCTTAAAAAATGCTTTCCTTATGACCGGGTCAATGATGTTCACCTTTATTTTGACAGATGGTTTCAGACCTTCCGTTTTTTTAAAACGTTTTATGGAAGCACCATGATTTATAAAGTCATTGATTGTTGACTTTTAGACCTACAATGTTCCACCACCAATTCCACCACCAATGTCAACCTCCCTTCACCAATGTTCCCAGGTTCCCTTCCATACCTCCCCTTCCCAGCCTGCCATCTTGACATGTACGAATTTAAGTTTGGGTCTCATGATCTCAGTGTTCTTCTTCCCGGTATTTTTATACTCAGCTCTATTCTTCCTTAACACCACTGATGTATCTGAATCTCCTAAAACCCTGTTGTCCATTATTTCTCATATTTCTTCCCCTCCACTTTATCTTCTTCTCATTAGACTTTGAGATCAAGGGTGATCTAGGCAATTCATTTTTAAACCACTGCATAAGCTCATGTAGTTATTCTAAACACCTCATATAAGTGGTGAGATTATATATTGATCCTGCTTTTTATTCACTTAATTTAACATAATATATTCTAGTTCCATCCATATTGCAGTGAATTGCATCATCGTATTCTGTGTAGTATTCTGTTATGATACTGGTGGAGGTCACTGGGCAACTTGTGTGGAGTTGAGGGGAAAAGGCAGCAGAGATGAGGAGCGAGGAATCTATCTGTACTCTTTCTCTCTCAAATCTGCCACTCAGATAAGGGGCTGGGGAGTTCTAGGAGTGTTGGTCTTGCTCTTTGCAGAAAAGCAAAGTCAGTCCTAGACTTTACCTGACATATTCAGATCTGTCGCCTTTCCTCACAGAGAATAATTTCAGGAGGAAAAGAGCAGTGAAGTAAAAATAGTTTTATTTGGGAATTCTGAGAAAGAGTATGGAGTGGATAAAAAAGAGAGGAGAGAAAGTAAAGCAATCAATGAAGACAAATGGCTTGAAGTTAAAGAGAGAGGTACATGTTCTAGAGTTAAAGTACAACATATTCATGCAGAAAGCATGTTCATGAGCCCAACGAGCATATGTGTGCGTATATTTTGTTCCAAGATGTTTTATACAGGGTTCCTCCCAATCTGCTCAAAGCAGGGATTTTTACCTAAGAGTCCATTTTTAGGGTAGTTGCCAATGGGGAGACTAAGAACAGTTTATAATCTTGTTTATTTGTTTGTTCGGGGGTTTTGGGCCACACTCAGTGATACTCAGGGATTACTCCTTGTTATGCTCCTGGCTTGGGGGACCATATGGGACGCCAGAGATTGAACCCTGGTCTGTCCTGGGTCATCTGCGTGCAAGGCAAATGCCCTACTGCTGTGCTATTCTTTTGGCCCCAATAAACTTGTTGTTTTTTTTTTGGGGGGGGGGCCGCACCCGGCGGTGCTCAGGGGTTACTCCTGGCTGTCTGCTCAGAAATAGCTCCTGGCAGGCACGGGGGACCATATGGGACACCGGGATTTGAACCAACCACCTTTGGTCCTGGATTGGCTGCTTGCAAGGCAAACACCGCTGTGTTATCTCTCCGGGCCCAATAATCTTGTTTCTTACCATTCCTTCCATGGTCTTCATTCTCCTGGAGTAGGTTTGGGTCTTCTCTGGATATTTTAGGGCTCCAGTTAAAGATCTTATCAAACCTAGAACACTAGTCATTTTTTTAAGACTAGCTGGTGATATGCATTGTTATGGGGGTCTCTTTCCTATCTACCTGCCTAACTCAACTGTATTATGTATACATAATATCTTTATGATCCACTCATCTGACACTAAATATCTAGATTGATTCCAAATCTTAGTTATTGTACTGAGTGCTTCAATGGATAATAGTGTGAATCTATTTTTTGGATAAATATTTTTATCTTCATGTTATATACCCCAAAGTGGAATTAGTGGGCCAAATGGCAGCTAGATTTTGGATTTATTGATAATCCTCCATATAGATTTTTCATATGGTGAGTGCAGCTTGAAAAATAACTATACAAACAACTAGCTTGACAATGGTAGTGAGTGAAAAATAGAATGCCTGTCTTGAATATAGGAAAGGGTTGGGGGGGAGTTAGGGGGCATTGGTGGTAGGAATTTGCACCGGTGAAGGGGGCTATTCTTTTTTATGACTTAAATCCAAATACAGACATGTTTGTAATTATGGTGCTTAAATAAAGATATTATGATGAAAAAAAAATCAGAAGTCTTACCTGAAGAAAAGATGGCGCTGTGATGTAAAGGCATATGCAGTTAGAAGCAAGATAGATCACTCTGCTTCTGCCCCTAAATGAACAATGAATAGAACACTGTTTTTCTCCAATTACCACTTTCCTTTCTGTAAGTCATCATTGGACCTAAAGCCATTATATAGATTGTAGGATTTTATGATTAGTTTATTCTTGATTCATATATTTGCCATTTACCAGCTAGTACCCAGTAAGAGGAATACAATTATGGTAGTACTTTCTAACATGCAGAGTAAAGATAACAAAGTGGTTATTTCTTTTTTCATAATGTAAGCATCTACAGAGTCCTTTATCTGTATAAGGAAGGTCTTAAAGGAAGCAGAGTTAAACCATGGCTCTTCACTTTGATGAGGAGATGGATGGAAAGGAAAAAGAAAAAAGCAAGAGGATATAAAAGGAGAAGGAAAAAGGAGGAAAAGATAGTGGAAAGAAAAGGGAGAACTTTTATTGACCATGGTATCCTATCTTTGATATTATATTTGACAAATATTTGGGCTGGGCCTCCAATGGATTTACTGTCATGTTATATGGGACACTGGGATTTATGCCGTGCCTGAGGTATGGGGCCTGGGTACTTACTATGTAAAATAATTGAAAACACAAGCAGGTTCCAAGAATGATGAGGACCTATGTAAGATCTACCATTTTTTGCATTTTCTACCCAGGACTCCAGCTCTGTTCTGCTAATCCTATGATACCTCTCACTGCCTCTGCTTGCTCATATCTCCCTGTGCTTGTTTATTAAGTTAAACAGAGTTTTCTTTAGTTCATTTTAGGAAGACACTTCCTTCCTCATCACAAGGTTCAGAAAGACAAAGCCTGCAGAGGCTTGGGCCAAAGACTGGGTGGGGTGAAGGCAGATTGGGAACAAAATGAAGCCTGAAGCACTTTGGCTCCTCTCCTCAATTCTTCCTTCTCCTCTCTCACAGCTTTTAACTTTCATTCACTCTTTCAGTGGGATTTGAGGATTGGATTGAAGTTGCAATAATTGAGGTGCCGGAGGCATACTGTGATTTTTTTACCTTCCAAGAAAAACAATTACCCTAATCTGTGTTTCTTCCCTGCATCTCACCCCACCAGTGGAAATTAACTGAGTTCATAGAACATTTTTCCGGAGGAGATAATCACTTAGTGTGACTGTGCTTCACTCAATCCTCTTTCATCCCGTTCATGTCTTTTTTTCCTCACTGGTTTATCAAGCATCTACTCATCTCTTCGCATAACTAGCATTCACTGAGCCCTTACGAAGAGCCCAAAGCTCAGTCAAGGGCATTAGATACATGATTCTATTTAGTCTTCACAATGGCCCAGAAGGCACATGAGTCCTTAATCCCCTTTTATCCCAGAATTAAGTAACCTGCTCTAAGCTGCAACTCTTAACAAGAGGAGCCAATATTTGAACTCAGGTGTCTGACTTCAGAGAATGTCCTCTTAACATGTTATTATACAATCTCCTAACCACAATCCTGGTGTTTGTTAGCATTCTGTCCTTTGTATAAATTTTGAAAACCAGGCGCAGAGAGTTGACATGATTCGCCCCAGGTCATACTATTGAAAGGCGGTTAAGGCAGCTTTGAATCCCAGTCCACACGTACTGTCCATGCCCATTCTGTCCTCATCACACCAAGTTCCAGATGTTCCAAGACAGTGGGGGTTCTGAATCTGTGGTAGTGATGGTGAGGGGTGACTAACTGAGGCTTGCATTTCAGAAAGACATCCTAGCTGAAGTGGATGTGATGTGAGTGGGGTGAATGCTGAGATGCTGCTCAGAATCATGCAAGATTAAGGCTGCAAATTGTTCTTTACTGTGTTTTGTCCCATTCCAGACTGTGTCCCACCTGCCTCCCCTGCTTGAGTTCTCTTGAGTCTGATTTGCACTGTTGGATGAGAGTTGAATTTTGTGAGATTTTCTTCAAAACGGTTTTGCTTGGAAAGTACTAGTAACATTTAGAGACTCTTGGCTATTTATTATCTCTCAGAAATGTGCATTTTTAACAGTAATGGAGTTGAAACTGGTTGATTAGCTATGGAGCTTTCTCTTTCAAAATGGTTAGGGAAATTTTAGGACAGAGGAGGTCCCTTTATTTCTGTATTTCACTTCCTAGAGATCATTTGGGTGAGAATATTAGCTCTGATTCTGAGCAATCGGGTTCAGATTAGGTGTCAGAATCACCTGTGTGTGGGTTGGTGAGAGAGAAGTGTATATATCTGTATGAAGTGTATATATGTATGTGGGAATAAAGTATGATGGTAAAAAGTATGTATCTTCAGTACATATTTCTGTATCCCCAAACCATACCTATTGAGCAGGATATCTTAGAAAAGGTGAATCTAAAGCAGAATGAGCATGTTGAATAAATCCAATATTATTTCCCAATAAAAATTGAATCCACCATCCACTGTGATAAAAAATGATTGTAGTTGTATGAAGTCACATTTCTAACACAAAGAAGGCTGTGGAAACCAGTGTTTACCTCAACAAATCTTGATAGCGTTCAGGTAACAAATGTATGTTCTTTTAAGTCATCTTATTTATTTATTTTTAATTTTTAATTGCTTTTAGTATCTTTATTTAAGCACCATAATTACAAACATGTTAGTAGCAGAGTTTCAGTTATAAAAAGAACACCCCTCTTTTTTTTGTAATTAATTTTATGGTCACAAATAGGAAACAAATATAACAGTATACAAAAGTTTAAAAATACCAAAAAATAGTGTACAAAGTCAACAAAACATAATCTACAGAAAAGCTTCTAAAAATAATAGGTTCATATATTCAATGGGCAGAATACAAAGTTAATGTGCAAACTTTCATCATGACTTTTCTTTACACAAATAATGAAAGAGAAGAAAAATATTAAAAAAAATAATCACATTCACAATTGTGTCTTTTTTATTGTTAAGGCATCATTATAAACTTCATTTGGAAAGTGGAGTTTATTACCAAGTGATTATGGCAATCACTTGGTAATGTACAACAATCATTAACAGACAGGAAATAGTCAATTTTTCATAGTTTTAAACTGTCCTGATCAACAGGTCTGCCTAGACGACAGACCTGCAAACAGGTCTTTACATTATATAGTAAATGTAAATATTTTTATACAAAATACCCCCTCCTGTTGAAGGCAGTCAAGATCCAGGTGATTAAATGATAATTTATTAATATTATTCCCTTCCCCCAGGGAATAATAACACCTGACTCAACCTCCCAAGCTTAGTATTTCTTTGATTTATTGTTTGGGTGCCCTTGTGCCATCTGTAATCTACAGAACAGTATGTGGCAGTCCTGATGGGAAAGTAAGAAATTATTTCCCCTTCTTCTATGCCCTCACTCTCTCTTCATCTTATGTTTGGAAATAAGCAAAGAAGTCAAAATAAGAGGGGACAGAGTTTAACAAAAACAGCATGGAAATAAGGCAAATAGACAAAGAAATTTCTTTTTTATTACTTTGGTTTTTGACCCACACCTGGTGATGCTCACGAGTTACTACTGGCTATGCACTCGGAAATAGCTCTTGACTTGGAGGACCATATGAGATGCCTGGGGATCCAACCCTGGTCTCTTCTAGGTTAGCACATGCAAGGAAAACACCCTACCACTTGTGCCACTGCTCCAGCCCACAAAGAAATCTTTTGATCTTTTAGGTTTTCAATTGTATGGCCCAAAGTGTGATAATAACTTTTCTTTAATAATTTTATTGATACCAATGTGAATTACAAGACTTTCATGGTTATATTTAAGGTACATAGTGACAGTGTATTAGGGCAATTTCCGTCACCAGTGTTGACCTCCCTTTGCCCCTGTGAGAATTACTTTTAATTGACTGAGAATGACTTTAGTTCTACACTGAACTGGGACACAAGCCTATATCTGAGAATTACCAGGGACACTTGATATTCCCTTGAAATACAGACTAGGAAAATATCATACAGCTTGTTTATGGAATAAGTTATAGGGTCATGTTGAAATGTTGAAATGGAAGCACAGCTTTATGCATGGTTTTATACTTTTCTATCTGCTTATATTTAAGCCAGTTGTAGAGGAGGTAGAAAGCACAAATGGCATAACACATATTAGCTGTTTAGAGCCTTATAATTCCTTACTGTATTTAAATAACATATGATCTCTTAAGTATTGCTGAATGATTACATATATAAATATATATAGGCTTAGAAATTTTATATGTTACATATATATAGTCTAGTAATTGTTTTAAGCATACTAAAGTGTCAAAAATCTGTCTAAAACACAATGTATAAATAAAAGTAGGAAGAACTGTTTAAGGGATGATGCCTAGCTCACCCTTGGTCTCAAAGTATAGGGAGGATAAAGAAATAAATTAGGGGCCAGAGTGGTGGCACAAGCAGTAGGGCATTTACCTTGCAAGAGCTAATCTCGGATGGATTGTGGTTCGATCCCCTGGTGTCCCATATAGTCCCCCAAGCCAGGAGCAATTTTTGAGCACATAACCAGCAATAACCCCTGAGCATCCCCAGGTGTGGCCCAAAAAGCAAAACAGTAACAACAAAACAACAACAAAAGAAATAAATTAGGTGGAATTAGGAAGAAGAGAGAGATAAACAGCAATGTGTGGTGAAGCAGGTACAAGGATCAAGGCCATCCAGGTCCATCAGTGGTATTAAGAAATGGTACAACTAAATATATAAACCATAAAGTCAACAGCACTGGCATCATGGAACCCAGGATTTATCGACCAGACATAAAAAGCTGCCTATCAAGAGGGCAGGCTAGGGGAGAAGGTATGGGAAGGTACCTAGGAACATTGGTAGAAGGAAGTTGGCATTGCTAGTCAAGTGGAGAGATAGCATGGAGGTAGGTTGTTTGCCTTGCATGGAGAAGGACAGTGGTTTGAATCCCGTTATCTCATATGATCCCCTGATTCTGCCAGGAGCGATTTCTGAGCACAGAGCCAGGAGTAACCCCTGAGTGCTGCTGGGTGTGACCCAAAAAATAAGTAAATAAATAAATAAACAAACAAACAAACATAAAGCCTGTCTAGAATACAGGTGGGAGCAGGGAGGGGAGGAGAGATATTTGGGACATTGGTGGTGGGAATGTTGCACTGGTGATGGGGGGTGTCATCTTCTATGACAGAAACCCAACCACAATCATGTTGGTAACCAAGATGTTTAAATAAAAAATATTGAAAAAGAATGAAAAACAATATCACTCTTCATAAAATATATATACATATATATATCATATGCCTAAAACTCAACCACCAATAACTTTGTAACATAAGATGCTTAATAAACTAAATATTGAATAAAAGAAAATATTTAATAAATATTTTTGAAACTTGAAGAAATTAAAAGATGCAAAATTAAGGGTTGATTTTTGTTTTGTTTTGTTTGTGTCTGGTTTTGGACCACTACTGGCAGTGCTCAGAGGTTCTTTCTGGCTCTGCACTCAGAAATCGCTCATGGCAGTCTAAGGGGACCAGAGCTAGTTTCAGTTGGCTGAATGCCAGGCAAACACCCTACTGCTGTGCTATTGCTCTGGCCTAAGGACACAAATTTTAAAAGCTAATAGGTTAAGTGATGCTTCTTAATATAATTGACTATGTACACATTCAATTGTCCCCACTAGACTGTGAGGTTGGTTTTTATTAAGAGTGGTAAATTTCAAGAACGCCGAGAAAATAGGAGCTACTGATGTGGTCACCAAATGAATGAATGATTCTGTTGTGCTGAACTTGTCGAGTAGATGGCCATTTTTTTTTTTCAGGTAGCAGTACGATTTTCAGAAAAAAACAAGTTGTGTTTTAATTCTTCCACTTTATTACAGGAAAAATAGAGCTTTGATTCACATTCTCTCTAAATCTAGGATTTAGTCACACAAAGACAAGCTGGCTAGCATATGATGATAACTCATAGTGCTTCTCAGTACTAAGTGTCACTTGTAGCAGGAAATTGGTGATTTTTAGCTGACATGAAGTGGAAAATGATTTCATCTGAACTGATACTGGATGGTTCCATTTTTATTAAATGAATGCAAAATGGCCTGCTGCACAGGAAACATTTAGTGCTGACATCAATTGTGCTCTAGGGCAGAGGTTCATGAAGGAATGTGGGAACAGAAAATGCCAGAAGAAGACCAAAGATGTCACCTCCGATGAAACCAGCATGCCTGACTTTTAGGCTCTAATTCCTGTGGGATGCCCTTATGGAAAAGAATTAAGATGCTCTGACTAGTTGTGGAATGTTGTAGAAGGCAGGTGTATAATTTTGTTTCTGTAATTTACTCTGCCTCCAGATTCACAAACCATTGGGTAATCTGGTATGAGCTTTGCCACTACCCCAAATGTGTGACTCTCTGGTTTTATTTTTTTTAACCTCCTCTATAGAATATAGAAATTCAGAGTGTGCACCTAGTGACTATTTTTGGGGGGGGGCCACACCCAGTGACCCTCAGGAGTTACTCCTAGTTATGCTCTCAGAAATCGCCCCTGGCTTGGGGGACCATATGGGACATGGGGATCGAACTGAGGTCCATCCTGCACTATTGCTCCAGCCCCAGTGACTTTTTAATCTAAATCCTAAACATAAACATTACTAAATACAAGATTCCTAAAAATTGAGTTTTATCCTTTTTATTTTATAGGTGAGAAAAACTCTGCTCATATAAAAATCCATTTGCTCCGAGTTGTATGACCAGTGTGTGGAGGAAAAGAAACCTCATTTCTCTGTAAGCATAACTACAAAGATTGCTCTAGGCATCATTTAGTTCTTAAGAGAGACTCAAATTTGAGGAGGAGAGATAAGCAGGTATGGTGCTTGCCTTGCATGCCATTGACCTGGATTTTATCCCTGACATCACAGGTAGCATGCTGAGTCTGTCAGGAGTGATTCCAGCATGCAGATACAAGAGTCAGCCCTGGTTACTACCAGGTATGGCCCTGAAACAAAAGCTAAAATAAGAGTGAGAAACTTGAATTTACACTCGGGGTACATATTTTTTGTTTTCATAGTGGAATATATTTGAAGTTAGAAGGGCACTAACTTTAAATTAATTTAAGTTATTCTGTTTTTTAATTTATCATGGATACAGTGAGATGTTGACAACTTTGATCCTTAAACTTTTTAACTATGGTAGGCAGAATAATATTCTCAATGATACTTTTGCTCTAGTTTTCAAAACCTTTAATAAATATATTTAAAAAGTTAATAGCAAACACATTACTAGTGTGATAAGATGAAAAATCATGAGATTAGGGATTAGAGTGGATTGTCTGGGTGAGCATAATCAAAACACAGAAGCCCTGTAAATGCAGAAGGATAGGCCATGCAATATGTATAATTTGATGCTCTTCCTGTTCATTATTAGATGGAGGGGCTAAAAGATTTTCGCATCATGAACTAGAGGAATAATACAGTGGGTTTATAGGGCATTTTCCTTGCATGCAACTAACCCAGCTTAGATCCCTGGTATACCAATAGTGATCCCTGAGTGCAGAACCAGAAGTAAGCCCTACCATGTTTGTCTCACTCCTTCACTTCCATATAAATCCTCTGGTGATAGCACATAAGCAAATCTAAGTGATAGGAGTACATAAAACTCCCTTGTATTCTTCCCTAGAATTTTCCAGAACAGAACACAGGTTTCCAACACCTTGTGATCCTCCTACCAAACTTTTGACCCACGGGCTGTAAAATAATAAATATGAGCTGTTTTAAAGCACTGACTTAGAGTAACTAGTTATAGCAGCAATCGAAAAGTAATGCATCACCTGTGAAATGAAAATATCAAACCAGGCAGTTTCAGAATTTTCTTCTTGATTACCAAGACAACTGTGAGAAGACAAGAGTAAGCAAGTAGAAAATCTCAGGAAAGGAGAAACGGGGAGACTCCAGGGAGAAATAACAATGTTTATAGAAAAGAACACATGTGAGAACATTCTGAGATATTACAACCTGAGGCAGAATGCAGCTTGAGGTTTTCTTGAAGCAGTATAAGTATTAGAAGAACATTATATGCTGGGCAAAGTCTAAAGAGGGATATCGTGCCTTAGTTTTGGCACCATTTGAAAAGTAACTGATTAGAAATAAACTCAAAAGCCCTGGCCAGAGACAAATTAAGTGTGACATGGAATATCTAAATTGCCTATAATCTATCCTAGTCCCTGGGGTTGTAACAATGAAGTTGAACTGCATTACAGTGGATAAGGCTGCCAGATTTGCAAAAAAAAAAAAAAAAGAAAAACACTAATGAAGTTAATGTTATTTGGAAGGTTGGGACAGGGAAGATTTTCTTTTTTCCCAGTTTGAGGAAAAAAAGAGAAATGACCTGTCAGGTTTTTTTTTTTATTATTATTATGCTTAAGCAAAGTGCTCTTTGCAATAATTCCTTATGTCCAGGAGCCTCATGGCACATAGATGTTTCTAAAGATAAGATAGATTTGCTATTGTAGAGTTCTGTGCAGTGATCCGAGTTCATGCAGAAGTCTCATGGACCCTGGCCGCATCACTTCCACTCTGCCTTTCTTCTTTGCTTTCGTGACCTTCTCCATCTTCTCAGTTACTGGCAAGACCCCAATTTTAGTTTAAAAATCAGTTTAAACGGTACTCTCAAGAGTGTATCCAATATAACCTACATCCTTATCATACACAAATTTTATTTTATACCAAACCAATCTGGGAACCAGGTTTGAGAGCTATATTTGGAAGTCACAAAGCATACATATCTAAAATGAAAAAATGAGCCCCTTGTTATTCCCAACATGAGAATGCTCTACTTTCAAATAGATATGAATAAAGCCAAAATTATTGTTATAGCCATAGCTTGGGATCATTCTTCAATAAATAGTTTTGCTCACTAACTACCATATATCCATTTCTAAATGGTAATGACTTCCAATTTTCTTGACACTCAAAATTACTTGCATTTTTTATGTTATTTACACTGTTCAATTTGCCATCATTGATCACCTGGATTATTTGATTTATTGGCTAATTGTCCACCTTACATTTTCTGCTATTCTTTATAACTTACATAAAATAGATTAGGATATCTATATATAATTCAGATATATGTCTTCAAAATATAAACCAGAAAGAACCAAAACTCAATTTTTAACATAACTTTCCTCTTATAGTACTAGTGTAGAAATCTGGTTCTTTGAAATGTCCTTGGAATGTCTCTCTGATTGTACAATCTTTAACCCCTACACTAAAACATTATATTGTGGGCCTGAGTGACAATAGAGTGGTTACAGTGCTTGTCTTGCAGGTGTCAGACCTGGGTTCAATCTCTGACATTCTATATGGTCCCTCAAATCTCACCAGGAGTAATTACTGCATGTAGAGCCAAGAGAGATCCCAGAGTATTGCTGGATGTGGCCCCCAAACAAAACAAAGACACTAAATTATGCTACTTTCTTGGAAACATGACTCATATAAGAAGGCCATACAATGAGGCCAGAGAGATAGCATGGAGGTAGGGCTTTTGCCTTGCATGCAGAAGGACAGTGGTTCAAATCCCGGCACCCCTTATGGTCCCCCGAGCCTACCAGGAATGATTTCTGAGTGTAGAACCAGGAGTGACCCCTGAGTGCTGCCGGGTGTGACCCAAAAACCAAAAACCAAAAAAAAAAGGAGGAGGAGGAGGAGGAAGAAGAAGAAGAAGAAGAAGAAGAAGAAGAAGAAGAAGAAGAGGAGGAGGAGGAGGAGGAGGACAAGAAGAAGAAGAAGAAGAAGAAGAAGAAGAAGAAGAAGAAGAAGAAGAAGAAGAAGAAGAGGAGGAGGAGGAGGAGGAGGAGAAGGAGAAGAAGAAGAAGAAGAGGAGGAGGAGGAGGAGGAGGAGGAGAAGAAGAAGAAGAAGAAGAAGAAGAAGAAGAAGAAGAAGAAGAAGAAGAAGAAGAAGAAGAAGAAGAAGAAGAAGAAGAAGAAGAAGAAGAAGAAGAAGAAGAAGAAGAATGTTGCATTAAATAATTAACGATGGTGCTGGATGGTGAAGGATAGAGGTAGATGGATTTTTCTCTGCCATCCCAAGCCACATGGCTCCGCAATCCCCATTCAGCTGCGGGTCCCAGGTTTAGGTGAATGGCAGAATCAGACTCATCCAGAGACAGGCATCAGGAAGCATCAACTTTATTCATACCCTGTTCACCACATGTGTGGCCTATATCATAACCTTTTAAGCATTTGCTATTCTTAGCTTGCCCTGCATCTTAACTCCTTTCAGCCATCTTCCCTTTGACCTCCATGCTGGTCAAAGACCAAAAAGGACCAAAGGGCCCAATCCCCTGGGTCAAAGGCCTTATATAACCTTTCAAGACCACTCCCCGAATGGGAGGGTCTCAGGTAGGTACACCTAAATCCAGGGTGGAGTTACAAAGAAGAAGAAGAAGAAGGCCATACAGTATGGAGAAACAATCTAATCAAGGAGCAAGGGAGAGAGAAAAGAAAATTCTACATCATCTTCATCTTCATCTTTGAAGAGAGGTAACAGCCATCCTAGAACTTGAATCCAGGTCTTCTGACTCACATTCCAGTGCTCTCTTTGCTACACTGCACAGATTACTTCTCATAAAAGCAGTAGGCAACATCCTCTTCACCTTTTTGGTGACATCACTCCTTAGTTCTAAGAGGACCACATGTCATTTCCTTTACCAAACACGGAATTCTGCGCTAGTTTCCATTCCAATTAGACACTGTCTGGAAAACATGAAAGTGTGGAATGTTTTCACAAAAGACCAGGATACTAAGTTGGTAAGAAAGTGTCCAGGGCATTTAGGTCGTCTGGAAAACACACGTAGGTGCTCAAAAGTGTATTTTTATAAAGAAAGATAGAAGTTTTGGAGGTTGGTTTAGTATCAGGGAGGTTTTTCACAAAGTATAATAATACTGGCTAACCTAATGATAACCAGGAAAGGCTTGGAAAGTTCTTTCAAGGAGAGAACAGTGGTCACCTTACTCACAAATCATTTGTGACCTGTATTTTGTTCTTCTCTTGGTTATGTGTGTGGGGAGTGGAGATGTTCAATTTAACTGTTGCCACACCAGATAAAAAATAATACAATGGCTTTTCCTTAGGAGAACAAGGGTTGGTATCCCGTTTCTTTTCTCTTGCTACTCTTATTTTTTTGTTTTTCTTGTTTATTTGTTTGTTTTTTTTTGGGGGGGGACTTCTGGTGATTACTCCTCAGGTGTTACTCCTAGATCTGTGCTCAGAAGTCATTCCTGGCTAGGGATCGAACCCAGATCCATCGTGGATCTGCCACATGCAAGACAAACACCCTACTGATGTGCTATCCCACTGACCCCTGCTAATCTTATTTTAGAAATAAGAAAGTGTGAGGTTTTATCTTTTTCTTTTCACCAGGCACAAAGATCTGGAAGATCAGAATAATTTCTTTGGATTGATTTTTCCTTTTGCCATGCCAGAGATTAAACCTTAGTAGCATGCATGCAAGGCAACACTGAATTAAATTAGTCTTACCCTTTGCTGATTTCTGCCAATTTTTCCAAGAGAAAAATTTCTAAGAGAACATCTGCAGGGTCCAGAAGTTAGAGGTTTCACCGCAACCAAGGCTCTTGAGGATAGGGGGTTTCACCACTACCAAGTCTAGTCCTGGTCGGCAAGAAGAGTTTGTAAAACAATCATTTTCCTTTCAATCTTTACAGTGAGTAGCTGACTGAGAATCTCTTTCTCTTAAATGAATAAAAGTTCTCCACTGGGAGAAGTGCAAATCAAGATTACCACTGATGAGGCCAGCTTGCATTTAGGCCTTATCACATTGTCATAACTGCTATACTTTGTGCTTATTAAATCATAGGTGGTTTGAACAGCATAAACAACCAATAATATCTATAAGGCCTTAGGTCCAATTTAATGCATACTAGTCCCACCAGAACACTGTCTAGTTTTAAACTTGACCAAAGAAACGGTCAAGTCTACAGCTTGTCACTGAAAAGCAGTAGAAGAAGGCTTCAAATTAGACTATCTATGATGACTTTAGCTGTAATCTGCTCAACAAGAAATCAGCTGGCCATCAATAGGTACCTAAATCTTGATGCTTTATACTCCTAGGGATGACTTGGGTCTTGGCTGTTTTTTTCTTCTGACACCAGTATGACTGAAGAATAAACCAAAAGGCTAGAGCTTTAGATTAATGCGTAGGGTGCATGCCTTGTATGTGGATGACCTGTGTTAGATCTCCAGAACCCCAAATGATCCCTCCAAGTACTCTGAGTACTAGTGATCAACTAGGAGTAACCCCTTTGCATCACTGGGTGCCCCCTCAAAACAAATAATATAAACAGGAACACAATTGTTGTTTTTTAATTTGTGCAAATGTTAATTTGTAGCTGGGGAGACAGTACTTTATGAAAGATTTATTTTAGCTTGGGACTCCAAGCACCAGCAAAAGACTTAAGCAAGAAAAGATGTGGCTTCCAAACAAATCAAAATCAAGTCAATTTGTATATGGAAGAAGTAATCCAGAAGTGATTCAACAGGAGAGTTTGTAGACTTTTCTAGATAATAATATAGAAGCATGGGAACAAAATTAGTGCTTAAAGCTAGAAGACTGTGATCACTTGTTCTAAGAGTTTTATTTCAGAATCTCAAGACATTTTGTTTAGTTTTAATTTGCATATTTATTCATTTATTTATTGGGAGGGTTGGGCCCCATCTATGGTGTTCAGAAATTACTATCAATCCTATGCTCAGAAGTCATACCTGGAATTACTCAGGGCATTATAAGTACCTGGGATTGAGCTAAGGTTTGTCACACACAAAGAAAATGCCTAACCAGCTATAGTATCCTTCAGATCCTTTGTTTTGCTTTTCTTATATAGTCTATCATGGCATTGCAACCACATCATCCAATTTAATTAATCAATTCAATTCACTCAGTCAGATATAAACCCATAGCAACTCACAGATAACCTCCAAATTTGGTTCCTATTTATCTCAAGCAGTGGATTCTCTGAATCACTGAAGTTCAAACTCTCTCAGTATCTGTTTCCCCATGTTCCCCAGAAGTACAGAAACTTCTTAAGCTGTTGGATGCATGAAATCTGTGAGTGACTTTAAGGGCTATTATGACCTATATAGCTCATACAATTCACTGAAATAAGTTAACTACAAAACACATTGAAGCAAAATTGAATTCCCCAAAATTTCTTGAGCATTATTTAGAATCAAATTCCTTGGAAAAATTTTGGGGAAATGTAAAATGGAAAATATAAAAAGTGCTTTCAAACACCTCTTTAAGATTTAATACATTATGAAATTTCAGATCATTAACTCACATTTACCACTGACACTTTTCAAGATTTTGTTCTTTCATTTTAAGATGAATACTATTGTAGTGTACATTCTCCTATTAAATCTCAATTCTGAACAACTTTGTAGCCATAGTGCTTAAATAAAATAATTAATACAAAGAAAAGTATTTTAATAGAAATAAAAACATTTTGAATATAACTTATGGTGACTGTACCTGAAAACTTTAGGCGTAACCAGAATGGTAAATTATAAACAAAAGTGAGTACAGTTAATTTCTTCCCATTTCTGTACTTTAATTTTAATTTTAAATGTTTTCATTTTCAGGCAGTAGATAATTATTTCTCTTGATCTTGTTTCTGACTCAAATTTTTGAGGTACTCTGGCAAAAAAAAAAAGTTGACAGAAGGAATACTCTTCTAGTTTGAGCTTACCCAATAAGAATTTTTTGTTGTTGTTGTGTTTTTATTTTGAAACTATACCGGGCAATGTTCAGGGGCTACTCCTGGTTTTGCACTCAAGAAAAACTCCTGGTAGTTCTGTAGTTCTTGGGACCATCAGAGATACTGAGGATAAAACCTGGGCCAAACATACAAGGCCAGCACCCTAACTGCTATACTATATCACTAATTTCCCCTTACGAATTTTGATCACTTCCTTTTTTGCTCCTCTGAAGGTAACTAATGTGTGTGTAAGAGAGAGAGAAAGAGAGAGAAAAGCATGAAATGAGTAAGAATTAAGGCCCTTCGAATGTCCTAATTCAGCAGCTAAATTCATCTATTGAATTGTATCCTTATGGAAATCACTCAATAGCACATAAAATAAAAAAGTTAACTGATCCTAAACCATCAGAAATCACATTCCCCCGCCCCAGTCATTCTGAGTTAGAAGATAATTAGCACTAGACAATTGAGAAAAATAAATTTGTGATACCACAATGCATAGCATTGGAGGTAAGACCATGTTGTTAGCAGTTACAGGGGTCCTCAAACTTTTTAAACAGGGGGCCAGTTCACTGTCCCTCAGACCATTGGAGGGTCTGACTATAGTAAAAACAAAACTTATGAACGAATTCTTATGCACACTGCATATATCTTATTTTGCAATGAAGAAACAAAACAGATACAAATACAATATGTGGCCTGTGGGCCATAGTTTGAGGACCACTGGAACTACTAATGGAAAATATCAGAAGTGTGGTACTTGCTGTTGAAGCTAGGAGAAATTGTAACCTGTATTGAAAATCTCATCAAATAGAACAGCCTTTATATAGGGTTAATCAGAATTCTATTATTTCTTATAATAGTTTCAATTAATATTCACAAAATCATATCGGAATTAATCCATATATATAAAGTAAAATTATAACTTAAAACAATTATTCCCTGGTTATTTTAAATTAGAATAAGTTTTTTTAATTCATAACAGTGTAGTTTGTTTATCAGTATTCCATTTGTGAAGCCATACCACAATTTGTGTACTGGTTTACTTACCCAATATAGGGTTCTAAGGTTCTAAGGATCAAACCAGGCCTGACTATATGCAAGATAAGCTCATGAACTATTGCTTTAATTTGTTAGCTTCTCACAAAAATATATTAAACTGAGTGAGTTGAGTTGTTTCACAGTTTTTCCAATTTTTGAAGTTAAAAAGTTAACAGCATTTTCTCATTCGGCAAATAGGTAGTGATATTTCTTGTTTTTGTTTAATGAGCATTTCTTCAATGACTAATGATGATGAACATCCTATAAGATACCATTTGTTTAAAAATTGAGCTTTATGATTTTTGGTTAGTGTATTATAACAAAAACATACAGCTGATAAAAATAGTGTATCAGATCTTTTTTGCACATTTTACGCCTATTTAATAAGAATTGTCTGGTTTATTTCTTATTGTATTTTGAAGAGAAAAAAATTTTACATTTTGATAAAGTAAAATTAAAATTAAATTTAAATTAAGACAATATGGTTTTCAAGAAGAGGCGATATTATTTACAATAATGTTATTTATGCTTTAGGTATACAATATGTGATGCAGTATATACCAAACTATACCTACCACTAAAGTCTATCTCTTACTGCTTTATGAAGTATAGTTTCATAAAATGCACTTTATTTATAATCTTCTGGTTATCTTATTATAACAGACCCACCAGTGCACCAGGTTTACTCCTGACTATGCATTCAGGAATCTTTCCTACAGGGATTAGAGATGGAATCTGATTCAGCTGCCTGCAAGAACAGTGCTCTGACATTTTGCTTTCTCTCTAGCCCCTCTACTTCATTTAACTCATGTTTTCTTTTATAAGCTTATTGACTAATTTATCAAATTCATCCCTGCATTCCATGATAAATTTCACTCTGTTAAGGTATATAATTCCTCTCATAAATTATTTTACTGAATTTTCCAGTACTTTGTAGGTGATATTTATATTTTTTGTATTTTATTAAAACACCTTGATTACAAACATGAATGTGGTTGGCTTTCAGTCATGTAAAGAACACCCCCCATCACCAGTGCAACATTCTCTACAGCAGTGTACTGAATCTCCCTCCTCCCCACATTACCCCTGCTCAATTTCCAGTTTTTGGAGGAATCTCCATATTGCTTTCCATAAAGGTTGGACTAGACGGCATTCCCACCAGCAGTGGATAAGAGTTCCTTTCTCTCCACATCTCCGCCAACACTGCTTGTTTTCATTTTTTGTGATGTGTGCCAATCTCTGTGGTGTGAGGTGGTACCTCATAGTTGTTTCGATTTGCATCACCCTGATGATACAAGAGCCATCCAATAAATTGGGAGAACATATTCACCCAATACCCATCAGATAAGGGGCTAATATCCAAAATATACAAGTCACTGACAGAACTTTACAAGAAAAAAACATCTAATCCCATCAAAAAATAGGGAGAAGAAGTGGTCAGAATCTTTGACAAAGAAGAAATACAAATGGCCAAAAGGCACATGAAAAAAATTTATTTCTAGTTTTATGAAGAATATTAGTTGATGATTTTATTTGATTGCAATATCTGTACATTGTTTTGATTGTAAGTTAATATGTATGAAATCAATTATAAGATGCTGTCTGGCCTTTTTACATAGTCTGCAGAAGTTGGCATTTATTGTTTTAAGTTTTATATAATTTTTTATATTTCACTACTTTCAGAAGTGAATCCATACTGTCCTAGAGTTTGCAACTTGGGTAAATGCAAAATTTTATGATGAGTAATATATATGTTGAAATTTTTCAGCTAATTATTATTTGATAATGTTTGATAATGGCAAAGTTGGTGATTGCTAATTCACACAGGATCATGTTACATACAAAGACTTCTTGTCTTATTTAAATTTAATTTAATTTAATTTAATTAATAAATTTAAATGACTGCTTTCTTAATTCCAGTAGTGAGCTAACCTAATGTTAAGTTGATGTAAAAATTAACATCATTTCTGTCTTATTCTTTGGGGATAACATCTAGTTTTGGGATGTTTCTGATAGATACTAAGTTTAAAAAATGTTTTATGTAGTGAAAATGATGTAGTGTAGTGATGTTAGTGTGTCTGTGACATAATGATTAAGAAATTTCATATGCATTATTTTATAAGCCTCAGAATTAATATGCTAATATTGTTAGCATAGATTAATATAATATTATATTATTATATATCATATTTTGTTATTATATATTACATTGCATCAAATTACATTGTATTACATTTTATTATATTGTATTACATTACATTTATATTACATAATTATATTAATTACAATTTATCATTAATTAACTAATTATATTATATTATAAATAATATTACATCACAATGAAATACAATGCTATGTACTTATACCTTGGAAAAACATAAATTACAATTTTAATATGAAGGGTTACTGTTCTAAAAAGTTTTTAACTCAGTGTCATATTTTTACGTGGGAGATTTGGGGCATTGGTGATGGGAATGTTGCACTAGTAATGGGGGGGAGTGTTCCTTATATGACTGAAACCCAACTATAATCATGTTTGTGATCAAATTGTATAATGACATTTAAAAAATTTTAAAGCAAAAAACTATAAAATGTTTTAAATAGTTGAATATTTTTTAAAAAATTAAATTGTAGAAAATAGGAATATATTTCTCAATCAAAAATTAGCTTTATTATTTTAATCAGTAACTAGAAGCATCTGTGCCTCACACACAACACATTTTACTGAACAATGTTTACTCACCCCAGTGAGCTGGAAATAATCATTATTTTATCTTTTCTACAATTTATTTTTCACCCAGGTTTTACATTTAATTACCTTTTATTTGAGTCATACAATTGCATTCATATATTTTTACAAGAAGTGTTTTATCAGTAATCACCAACAGTTATTAGCTACTTTTTTAATAAATATAATTTTTATTTTAATCATAGTGGCTTACATATCATTGACAATAATATTTTTGGTACATATTAACATAAAATCAAGGGAATTCCCATCACCAAATTGCCCTCCCTTCATTCCCGTTCTACCTCCCATATCCTCCTCCCTCACCCCCAGGGCTGCCAGAATAAGTGGTCCCCTCTGTGCCTAGCTGACTACTTAGTGGTCCTTCACCTGTTTGGTATTGGTACCTCCCTTATTTCCCGCTCTAGTTGGGAAGCGGGACTAGATAGTTCAAGTTATGTGGTTTTGTTTGAAGAAGAGAAAAGTAATAAACTAGGGAAAAATCAAATACGCCAAAAATGGGCGGAGTCCTTCTGGAGGCTCTCATCCTAGGTTGGAGAGACGAAGGGGAAAAGGAAGGTGAAAATACCTTCCTGGAGCAGGATTTTTAGCCGGCACGGGTGGGCCCCTGGCAGACCTCCGCATGTGCCAGGGGCCTCTTGGCCCTGCCTAGGGTAGGGGGGCCCAGACTTGGGTCACCCGACCCTCCTCTCCCTCTTTCCTCCGGATCTCCAGGTGGGTTCCTGGGAGGAGCTGATGGGGCACCCTGGGTTTTCCCCACTCCCAGGCTGGCTCCAGAGGTTGGCTTAGGGGGTGGAGTTTGATCTGGGGGTTGGCAGATAGCTGCAAAGCTATACTCAGGCTGTCACTGGCAATTTCATACCAGTCTACATTTTGCAAACCCCAGATTTACCCTTCTTAACTTCAGTAACACACAGTTCTAATTTCTGACCAAAGACATACAGTGGATCTAACAATCCCAGAACTATTTAGAAAGACATAAATTGAACACATATATCTTTTGAATATTTTATGTGTATTTTCTTTAACTGCTGTAACTCTCTATATATTCTTCTACCATGATGTTTCTATCCACTTTTCATCTTGCCTTTTATTTGTAAGCTGTTCAGTAAGGATTGTTGGTGGAACTGTCCCTCAGTTTGATGCCTATGATTGAACTATGTCATGGAAATTGCTGATCTTGTTCCTATTGCCTCCAGATGTGCCAATAACACTCCATGGCATTGATCCTTGTTTGCATAGACACATTAAAATGGGAAAACACTATACATACAGATAAGTTCTTATCTAATAAACCTCAGTACAATGTACCGTACACCCTGAACATTGATATAATGACCTGGCACAGGCCTCAGAAGAATGGGCATCCTCTATTCATGCCAGAACCAGGCAAGCTATCTACGAAACATCCAAGGTCTTTTATAGCAACAGCTGGAAGCAGTCCTCTACCAGGAAAGACACTACCAAGGGTCTGACATTGACCTCCTAAAAAGAGACTTCCGTTTACACTGAGAAGACTTGACAACAACAATGACCTGCTCTACAGGACATGGTTCTCTCTATTGCCCCTTAAGTGTGAGGTGAAATGAGAGGATGCTCTGCACCATCCTGACTGCAATATGGGATATGCAGACTCCAGGATCTTTAATACAGAAGCATGATACCAACAACAGAGACTATGTGAGGAATGGAGGTGTATTGCCACTACAGACGATGACTTGGATTGGACAAACTAGTTTGCCTGGAGCCGAGTCAGTCCTGTGCCAGGAAACTTCAGGGGTAGGGTCTCCTTGTATTTAGACCATAATTTTTCTTTCCATGTCCCTTATATTTTGGTGGGCCTATGCAAACAAATGCCACTCTAACTCCGTTTTTTACTAGTTCCCTTGACTCCAATCCTTAAGAAAAACAACTCGGGGCCGGGCGGTGGCGCTAAAGGTAAGGTGCCTGCCTTGCCTGCGCTAACCTTGGACGGACCGCGGTTCGATCCCCCGGTGTCCCATATGGTCCCCCAAGCCAGGAGCAACTTCTGAGCACATAGCCAGGAGTAACCCCTGAGTGTTACTGGGTGTGGCCCAAAAACCAAAAAAAAAAAAAAAAAAAAAAAAGAAAAAAGAAAAACAACCCACTAAAACTTTTGAGGTTAACTTAAACTAATAAGCATATGCATGGAACTAGATAAATGTACTTTGCCCTCAATGTTTAAGGAGTTACATAAGTCTAATGTCTTTAGATTATATTGTGTGCTGCTAAGAAATAGTATGTACTACAACTGGGGATTTGATGGACAAAGTAATTGTATTGTACATGGGTTCAGTTTTGTTTTTCTTAATGTTCTTTGGCTGAAAGTTCAAGGCTGGGATATCATCAATGGGACTACCGAGAATTCTGTTTATGGGTGATTGTGCTTCCACTGTAACTTTACCCTGTCCTCTTTCTTTGCATCTTTGTTATCATAATTAAAATAAAAAAAAGAAGGTGAAACACCACAACAGTACAAAAAGAAGTGTCAAATAAAATATCCGGTGAGCACTCCAACAATAAAGACAAGCAACACATAAAGGCCATGTTCTTGAGATTAAAAAAAAAAAAACATGGCAGAGCACATAAAGGAAAAGAAAAGAAGAAAAAAATAAATATAAATGGAGACAACAACTTCAATATCCACACCAAAACAAAGAAATCAACAAAGACTAGATAAATAAGAAAAATTGTTTTGTGCTTTTTGCTTTTATTTTTCCTTTTTTTTTTCTTCCCTCCTGCACAGGCAAGGTAAAAATATTGGGGTCATTCTAAAAGGAATTCCCTTGGCCTAAGAGATACAGGGATTTTCCACCCTTGAAGTATATTGTCATGTGATTAACTATAGACTCCTTTCAGGTTCATTACTCTCCCTCTGGTGCTTTTGTGGTGTATGGAAGACTTCTGCTCCGTCCTGGGTGATAAAATCAGACCTGTATCTAGAGATCTCGGTATCTGCACAGGTCATGGAGTGGAACTTCTAATGAAGTCTTTCTTTGTGGTTCTAGAAGTTCTATTCCCTCAGTGTAATTTCAATCCATCTTCTGTGGTTGGTGGTCTTGGTCTTTGCGCTGATCCTAGGATGGGGCCTGGGATAGTGTCTTTCGTTATGTTTCCAGAAGACCCATTCCGTTGTAATCGTCTCAGACAGACTTCTGGAATTAGAGATCATGGTTGTTGTGCAGGTCGTAGCTCAAACCCTAGACTAGGGCTTTTTTTTATTGGTCCCAGGAAAAATACAGTCCGGTCATGGTTCTATCAGCCAGTCATCTGTAAATTGCGATCTTGGCTACTTTTAAAAGTACTTTAAGCTGCTTGGTCCAACCCCTATGGAAAACAGTATGGAAAGTTTTCAGTAAACTCAGAATCAAACTTTCCTAGGACCCAGAAATCCTGCTTTTGGGTATCTAAACCCAGAAGAGAAAAACACTCATTCAAATGGATATATTCACATCACTGTTCATCACAGCACTAAGAACAATAGGTAAGAGTTGGAATCAGCATAGATGTCCAACAAAAGATGAGAGGATCATAAAGATGTGGTACATATATGCACATACTACATAACTGTAAAGAAAGATGCAATAATGCAAGTTGCACAACATGAATTGACCTGGAAGATATTATTTTTAATTAAGTAAACCAGAAGAAAAAGGGTGAAAAAGAAAAAAAAATAAGATGATATCACTAATATGAGGCATTTGGAATAACTGCATGAAAAAATGCAATGGATTACATAGGAGTTGTATAGAACAGGCTAGGCTCCAGAGTATAGCGAGAAGAAGTGAAAAATCTGAATAGAGGAGGAGAACACAAATATGAAATGATGAAGGACAGGGGTTAAGGGGTCTCAGGTGCATTGGTAGTTTCAACAATAAGGAAATTATGAAACCCAGACTTTAACAACCAAACTTATAAATGAGCTTGTTATGTTGGCAAGCTGGGGCAGGAAGTGATGGCATGGGATATACTGTGGGAAGATTAGTGGAGGAAGGTTGACAATGGTGGCCATATTGGTCCTGAAAAATTATATGTCTAAAACCCAACTATGAATAACTTTACAATAATTTTAATAATTTTAGAGTGTTTTTAATTATATTACTTCTGGTCATGTTTCAAGCTGGGTCTCACAACTTAATAAAATTTTGAACAAAACAGAGATATTTCTGGGCATACTTGCACATTTGGGAAGTTTCCTCTAATCAACTAAGTACCTAATGTGAGATAAACTGAGAATAAGATGAAAGAGAGACAAACTTAGCAAAACATTCAGCAAACAAAAATGAACTAATTCTATTGATTCTTAAGAGAATAATGCTGTTAGGGTACAGAGTTGAAACTTCAGTGGGGAAGGACTGGCTCATTTTTCTGCAAGGCCTCCATACTCATCTGGACTTTTGACTGGCTCACCTTTAGTGCCTACAAGGACTTAAGAGCAATATGATTATAAATTTCAGCTAAACCATATTTCCGCACTTGTGGGCAGTGAGGTGGGAGGGGGGTCTCCCATCCAATCTCAAAAGGAGTAAATCGCTTTAAGTAGGGGGAACACCATGCACCCTACTTAAAAGGATGAAGGGAAGGAAATCTGTCCACCTGCTGCTAGTCTCCAAGATGAATTTGGTATGATCTCTTTTAGGGACTGATTCATTCTCTCCACTTGCCCTGAACTCTGGAATCAATCGGCACAGTGTACTGTAATTTCCAATTGGTGCCAATGGCCTTAGCTAGTGATTTCCTGTGGCCCCTCTTGCCCTTACTCCCTTGGCAGCTTTCCTGCTGATCTTCCTGTTTCACATTTTCTTTACAGATTTCCCCAACTTAGAAGTCATTAAAGGGGAGTGTGCACGAAGTTTCATTTTCTGTAAACTTCTTCAGACTGGAGGAAGTCTGTAGACTCTGGCCAAATTGATAGCGCAGTGGTAAGTTATTTGCCTTGCATGCGGCTGATCCAGGACAGACCTCCATTTGATCCCTGGCGTCCCATATGGTCCCCAGAGCCAGGAGAAATTTCTGAGTGCATAGCCAGAGGTAACCCCTGAGAGTAATTGAATGTGGCCCTAAAACCAAAAAAAAAAAAGTCTGTAGACTCTACCTGCAGAAAGGGGTGAACTCTCATGCCACCTTAGCTTTTAAGGAGGGTCCAAGCAATTAAATGGTTTGGGTTTGAAGTTATCAACATCTGAAAATGATCAGATCAATTAGACAGATGAATCAGACCCTGTAGCAGTAAGGGGTGCTCTCTATCCTTGGAGGACAGAGCAGTAGAAGATACTCTCTCTGGGATGATGATGATGATGATGATGACGATGATGATGATGATGATGATGATGATGATGATACAGAAATTATGTAACAGCAACCGAAGTGTCATAGCATTAGACCTGGTTCCCTGAGCACTGAGGTATTTCTGTGAGTTATGCTTCCAGTCTTCCTCAAGATAAGTTCTCTAGTGTTCTACAGGGCCATTCTTGGCTCTGTGCCCTAGATTCTTCCAGTGCCTGTTTCTGCATCCTCCTCCTGTAACAGCTCTGTGGCTGTATGAGGGGAAACTTGAAATGACCCTCTTTAAATTTGGAAACAAATTCCTACACAGTATTACACCCAGCAGGACCAAATTGTGGTTTTGTTTTTTTTTTTTGGTTTTGGGGCACACCTGGTGACACTCAGGGGTTACTCCTGGATATGCACTTAGAAATCATCCTTGGTGCTTGAGAAAGTGTTATGAAAATTTGTCACCACATTAAGACAATTGTGATATCAGAATCATGACTCATGAGCATGCTGTTTCTGAAATTAATGTCTATTCTGAATTCAGCATCATGAATTATGATGCCATGGTGGTAGGCTAAAATTGACATTTCTGACTTCAGAACTCCTAATTATGACCTAAGAAGCAAGAAATTTGTTATCAACATTTTTTTCTCCACATTAAGACATTATCAACATTTTTTCACCACATTAAGACAACTGTGATGTCAGAACCATAATTCATAATTACAATGGTTCAAAAAATAATGTCCATTCTGAATTCAGCACCATCAATTATGATGGCACACTAATGGGCTAAAACTGACATTTCTGACTTCAGAACCCCGAAGTATGACCTAAGAAGCATGAACTCTGATATGATAATTTTTCACCACCAAAAAAAAAAAAAGAAAGAAAGAAAGAATCCCTGACTTAGGGGACCATATGGGATACCAGGGGATCAAACTGAGGACTGTCCTAGAGCAGCAAGTGCAAGGCAAATGCCCTACCACCTGCACCACTGCTCTGGCCCAATGTCTTTACGATACTTATTGAAGACCTTTACATCAGTTACTCATATTTTGGATATTCACAATCCAATACCAATACATTTAGATAGTTTTTTTCTAAGATGACAATGAATCATTGAGATTTTTCAAGTTTATAAAACTATCTTAAAGCTTAAGGTATTAAGTTTGATACTTGGTGACAAAATTGACATGAAATTGAGTTACCTGAACAATATCATGCATTCCCAGGTACTGGGCAGATTAATAAACAGTACAGTCTGAAAAAGCCAATCACAGTAGTTTGCAAAATTTTCCACCTAACTCGTCGTTCTCGGAAACCTCTAAAGTTAAAAATTCTTCTTCACAGGGATGGAGTGGTGGTGCTAGAGGTAAGGTGTCTGCCTTGCAAGCGCTAACCAAGAACGGACTGCGGTTTGATCCCCCAGAGTCCCCTATGGTCCCCCCAAGCCAGGATTGATTTCTGAGTACATAGCCAGGAGTAACCCCTGAGCGTCAATGGGTGTGGCACAAAAACAAAAACTAAAAAACAAAAGTTCTTTTTCACTTGAAAGTTAGAGGCATTTTTTTTTTCAGTAAATTATCAGCAGGTTACTCACTAGCAGACAATAAATCGAAATTACATCATTTAGTAGAAACAACTAAAATTAAAACTGTTTTTTGTAACCTGCTTGGATTTGGTTTTAAAATGGCCATTTTTTTCTCTTTTCTATAGTTCTTTATTTATAGATGACTCCTTAACAAGGGCTCAACAAATGACCAAAGCTGAGGAATTTCGGATATGTGGTTGATAAGAGAAAGAGAGAGAGATCTTGAACATTATCTCTCTCTTTTTTTTTCTTTTGGCTTTTGGGCCACATCCATGATGCTCAGGGGTTACTCCTGGCTCTGCACTCAGAAATCACTCCTGGCTAGGGGAATCATATGGGTAGCTGGGGATTGAACCAGGCCATCCTGGATCTGCCACATGCAAGGCAAACACCCTACAACTGTGCTATCGCTCTGGACCCTATCTCTCTCTCTCTCTCTCTCTCTCTCTCTCTCTCTCTTTCTCTCTCTCTCTTAAACAATGTCTCCTTAGACTCCTCTGGAGTATTTTAACTCCTTCGTGCATGAATTTCCAGTCTCCCAAGGCCCAATTTCTTTCTTTTTTTTTTAATTATTTTATATTTTATTTAAACACCTTGATTACATACATGATTGTGTTTGGGTTTCAGTCATGTAAAGAACATCACCAGTGTCCCAAATCTCCCTCCTCCCCACCCAACCCCCGCCTGTACTCTAGACAGGTTTTCTATTTCCCTCATACATTCTCGATGTTAGGATTGTTCGCAATGTAGTTATTTCTCTAACTAAACTCATCCCTCCTTGTGGTGAGCTTCATGGGGTGAGCTGTTCCTTTTTAATAACCAGCCCTCTTTTCTGGCCTCATCAGCATCTAACTTTTCTCCTGCTCTTCACCAAAAAGCAAAGACAGGTGACATTAGCATAATAAAAAAAACTCACCAAATGAAGCAAGAAAGACACATTTTCTAGTGCTAATGCAACTTCCCCAGGTCTTAGGACTCCTTTCCACTTCAGCCTGACTCTAACCATTACACACAGACATAAAGATGAACTGACAATGAAGAGAAAGGATGGCTACCTTGCAGATATGCTCCCTTGATAGATTCATGTTTATCTGCACCCTCTAAGAATGTCAGGTGGGGAGCTAAGATTGGGCAAGAAAAGCAGGATGTCTCCAGGGCAAATTGAGGCCTGTTGGCCAATTGAACCTGCCTAGTGTTTCCCAATCCTCTAACACTGCTCCTGGACTGGCTCTAGGGGAGCAAATAAGGAGCTCTCTGGAAAAAGACATACAAATTAACTTACACAAGAGAGACAGGCACAAGACTCAACCACAAGCACAAAAACCCACACACTTGCCCCTCTTCTGAGAAAACCCAACACCTCCAAAGGTCACCATGGTCATCTTCGGGCTCCTTGTCCCATGGAAGTCATGGCTAAGGCTGGCCTTTCCGGAAGGAACCTACTGACTCATGATAAAAAAAGCTTTAACCAATACAAGAACACACACAAAAAAGAGACAATGACAGTAAGCACTAGCAGTGACAAGGAAACATAGGATACCCAAGATAGACAACCACAACTAACGCTGTAGCTCTCATTGCTTTTCTCTTAATCCCACAGCTCTTGCTGCATTACCCCTGAAAGTGTGGGGGTATTCCTGCACATCCTCTATGCCAGAGAAGCAATACTGCATCCAGTTTATTCCCCCTTGGGCTTCTCACCAGAGCTCTGGATTCCTAGGTCTGCACCTACTTCAGGGGATTCTGAACCACATCTATGGAACCTAAGTCTGCACCTACCTAGAGGGTTTCTGGAACATGTCTATAGAATCTAGGTAACTGTGCTGATGACCTGGTCAATGTCATTCAATCCCAGTTGGGCTCCCAAATATTAGGGTTTGGAGTTTAAGAATGAGACCACGCAATTGAAGTAAAGCTTTAATTTCATATACCAGCAAGTCCAACCTGACCAGTCAGGGTTACCTTTACAAAAGGCAAACTCTCTCCCCCATGGGCTACAAACAAGTTTATTAGAGCTTTGCACAAAAGGCAACTTTATTCCATTATCCTTGAAACAGATTGGCTAATGTCCAGGGAATGTTTTTCATAGTTCTTGCTATCTTAGCCCTAACAAGATGGCCACGTGTTCCTTGGTGCTGTTTATTGTTGCTAACAGCCTTGAGAGCAGATAGAGAGTTGTGAGAAAGTTGTATGATTTTTTGCAAATGGAAACAGCCTCGAAGCAGAGCCCTTAACACTGATTGACAAAAATGGAATCCCTTCTGCCCTAGGCTCCACAATGCAAACCCAGTTTAGTGCAGATGTGGGAAAGTTTGTCATCTACAGACAATGATTATAGTGGTTCAATTTCCATTACAATGTGAACATTGTCACGTCATTCATTGCAGATGAGGGACAATAGTGGAAATAGTGAATGAATCTGGAGCACATAAATAGATGAGGGATGCTGTGTTTATCAGGCTGTAATGATGGCACCTTGTCACAAGGAAAACAGAGTTAGTAAATTCCTCAAGTCTTTTGTATAGCCACATTTAGATTCTCTCTGAATGATGTAATAAATCAAGGTTAAAAGACAGTTAAAATTAATTTTATTTTTTGTAAAAGAGGGCTACCCCCCCCAGGTTGTGTTATTAAGACAAAAAAATTATAGAGCAGAATCTAAAATCTGAAAACAGCATATCTGTTTTAGAAAAATGCATGCATATGAAGTTTTAGAATATTTGTAGGATTTTGAGGAATGGTTCTAAACATGGATATTAATGATCAGTTTCATTTTTGATATGCTATATGTATTTTATTTGACAATTTAAATAAATGGAGAGTAGGATACATATAAAATTCCAAGTGACACTTTGTTCTCTCACCTCCTTGAAATTATTCAATATTTACATTTATAAACATTTAAATACATAAGTTATGCTATAAGTAAAAACGTATTCAAATCTGTCTTATCGCTCATTCTTCTACCACACCAGTGATTTTAATTAACTGATATAGGCTTGGTTTTATGTTTTTCAGAGACATTTAATTAAGTGTTGTTATAATTAGAGATGGGAGTAAAGAGAAACTTGTAGCCTTTTTTTATTTGAGGAAAGATGGCAAATTATCAGTTATGCTTTTGCAAATAGTTCTTAAATAGAATTAAAGTAAACAATTTATATTTAGAAGGTCAAGTTTAAACCTTAGCTGTGGGCAGGTGATGATTATGAACTGTTTAATTTTTAATCGCTAGGTCATTTTTTCAGAACTGATTATAGCATCTCATTTTATAAGAATGCAATGACTATTATATGCAATAATGCTTATATACATATACATAAGTTTCTAGGTGAAGATTAAAAACAAAGCAAAATATCCAAAACCAACGCAACAGAATCGACACCCAGTCTACAACATGCTAGACACAGAGGGTATCACTTATACTAGCAGTCTGGGGGGTAAAAGAGGGGGATATGGGATGCATGCTGGGAACAGGGGTGGAGGGAGGAGGACAACCTTGGTGGTGGGAATGCCCCTGATTCAATGTCACTATGCACCCAAAAATTTACAGTGAAAGATTTTTAATCCACTTTGATCAAAATAAAAATTTAAAAAAAGCAAAAGAATTGGAACTTTATAGAAAGAAGTCAAAGATACATAGGATTATTTTTTATTCTTGAACATTTATATAATTAGGGCAATAAGAACTCATATTATTGGGAAACTCAGTGTCCAAGAAATCAGGTCATTTGTGTGAGATCATGATCTAGGTCATAGTTTTCAAACTGTTTATACTCCTGAACCAACAAAAGATCTAGGCCAATGGATTTAATCTACTAGTCTAGTCTTGATTTCATGTTTTTTCAGAGACAGATAATTTAGTGTTATTATAATTAAAGATGGGAGTAAATGAAACAGCAGCCTGTTTTTTCTGTAGAAAGATAGCAAATTACCATTATTATATTGGAACATAACAGGCATGTGATAATAATGGATAAAATGTAGAAATTCTATTAAAATATTGAGAGCATTGAACTGAGGATTAACAAATTGGTCTAATATTTTTCACAGTTATACTTGCCAGTGCCTTGGTAGATATCTATACACATTATTGTGATCATTGTTGCTGTACCAAGATATAATTTCAAGATCTCAATAACCTCACGGTCAAATATTTGATACTTGAGGAAAAATAAGTTTGACATTTTGTTTTAAGTAGACATTGGAGTGGCAAAACAAAAATGTTTCCACTTATTTACCAACCTCAAATTGTTGCTTCTATCGTATGGTATAGAGAGTGACTATATTGTTATAAGTTAGAGAGGAATATTCTTGCTTTGGGTCTGATCTTTCTAGAAAGAGCATTACTAACAATGCCTACTTTCCTATATTTTCAGAAGTTCTGGAATATAATTTGCCCTGAAACTTCTCTACCACTGTCTATTATCAATACGATCTGTTTATTCAAAATGACATTCATAGTTTTAAGCACATGAAAATAACAATTCTATACAGTTGCTAAGAACAGCTATAGAAGTAAGCATGAGATGCGCTGGGAGAAACTGAGTGTTAAAACAACTCGTTTACAGGGAGAAAATGTGTTGCAAAATTCTTTGAAAGAAGTCATGCATGAACTGAGACTTAGAAAAGGAAAAAATTTTTATAAGGTGAAAGAAAGGAAAAATGGTAGTATTCTAGACAGAGTAGGATTAGCAGGGCCAGAATAAGGAGCCAGAAATACATAATACATAATATAAGAGGAATGTCAGGAATAGCAAGGAGTGGTGGAGATGAGACTGGACAAGTAGGTGAGGGCCTCTGTCAAAAAGATTAGTTTTCCTCTTGTACTAAAGTGTTTTAACATTCGCTGAAGATCAGGCATGATAAAGATAATTAAAAGAAACGTGGCATAAGAATTATGGTAGTAAGAAGACTTGTTGGGCATAACACATAGGAAGTACCTATAACGATGGAAATTATTCACCCTTGTTTTCTTTATACCGCTTTTCTTTAATGAAAGACCTAAAAGTTGTACCTGTTTTATTTAACTGAATGAAACACAAAGAAGATTTTTGAATTTACAACAAAAGGCAAAACAAGAAAATCGCATGGAACATTTTCTTGGCAATATACATTGTACGGACAGTGCCTGCCTCGAGCAGTGAGAACGCAGTACTCAGAAATCATACCTACCTCTCAAGTTCAACTCACTAAAGCTTATTTTGTTTGTTTTGGGGCCACACTTGTTGACTCTCAGGGCTTACTCCTGACTCTATGCTCAGGGATTACTATTGGCCAGTAAACAGGGATCTATATGTGGTGCTGGAAGTCAAGTCCAGGTTAGATGCATGTAAGGCAACCATCATACCCATTGTATTTATCTGGCCTCAAATAGCCATGGATCTTACCGTGTCTGTGATCTTCTCTGTTTTCTTTCTACTTCTTTTATGCAGCCATTAAATCAATGATGACTGAAAGTATCCAAATGTTTATGAGAGCTTAGGACAATGTTATCCTTAGTGTGAAACAGCACAATCAAAATCTAATTCAGTACTGTAGGACCTGAGAGGGATATCATCCAGAAGCTAAACCTGATATACTTACGTTATTTATTTACCTATTTATTTATGTTTGCTTTTGAGCCACACCTGACAATGTTCAGGGCTTTCTCCTATATTTGCACTCAGGGATCACTGCTGGCATTACTCGAAGAATCATTTGGGATTCTAGGAATTGCTCCTGGGTCACTCACATGCAGGACAAATGCCCTACCTGCTGTACTATTGCTCTGGAACCTTATGTAATATTTTACAACAATATTTTTAGCATTTTTGTAACTTAATCTCAAAATGTAAGGTATTTGCTTTAAAAGGATATACAGAGAAGAGTAAAAAAGCATATACAAGATTAATGTGATTGTGGGATATTTAGAAAACCTACAAGAATTATCAAATAGAAAACAAATTAGGTCAAAGAGTCTAGCATTCCATCATATTTCAAGCTTTCTATTTCAGCCACAACAGATGATAAAACTCAGCACTTTAACATCCAGACCCACAAAAATGGAAGGCATAATATTAGAGATCCACCTTTTTTTATGATTGTGGCTTTCTATGATTGACCTTCTATGTCTCTCCATCAGGCCCCTGTACCACCTTTTACTTCATCTTCCAGTAGCACTGTTACTATAATATTGCTACCACCTCTAGGCCTTCGAGTCTGCTCACTGTCATCTCAATTCTGGTAAGTTGCACTACACCATGTATGCATTTTTATATTTACAGGTTACTTACTATGTATTTTTGATTTTACTCTTTCTTATATTAGTTTTCATTTGCTCTTGGTAGTTTTTTTCTAGGTATTTAAAGCATATTTTCCATTTAAATTAATATAATTGCTTTTTGCTTTATATCATATCTGCATATTAAAAGTTCCATGGAAGTATGTTGTATTATAACAGTAAGAAAATATGCAATATTAAAATTATAAAATATGGTATTCTACTCTTTTGATTTGGACTAAGTCACTGCATGTCCCTTGCGAAGATAAAGTCCACTTTCTGATCTTAGCTTTCTCAAATAGAAATTGATTAAGTTGGATATGGTTATTTTATTGAGCATAGAAAATTTAATATAGTAATCCTTTGGGAAGTAGTTTCATTAATAACTTGTTATATTATCTAATATAGCATGATTTGTATGACTGACAAAGACAGAACAGACTTAAGTCTGTTACATTTTACAAATTCTGTGAGCTGAACATTAAGAACTACAAGAAATTTTATAGATACCTTTTCTCAGGCTTATTTTTGTTTTTTTAAAAATATAGGTGTCTTGGATTATCCAGGGAAGGGGCAGTTTGGAGGGACGGTGTATCTCTTTCAGAGAAATTTCAGTTTTATTAATTTATTTTTATTACTAATACCTTGTCCTCATTTTTTCTTTTGTATTTTTATTTTCATTCATTTGATTCCATGTGGAACATCTTTTTTTATATTCCAAGTGTGGCGATGAAATGGGTAAGCATGCAGCTTCATCTCTTTAATAGAAAAGAGATATTGCATCCCATTGAATGTCTTCTAGTAGGAGAGAGGGAGTAGGGGTTGGACAAGATTTATTCCCTACAGCTCTGTCTTTGCTTCTAGAACCATCTTGCTTCCTCACATTGAGAGTGATTGTATATGACACTAAGTGGATGCAGGTATACAGGAGGTGTAGAAATAGATCACTGATGATAGCTTTTGATGCCTAAAACAGCCCTTGTCTGACATGTTTTACATTTTCTCCCCCGCTGTTTTACTTTTAATCTTGTTTGAAATTTGTTTCTGCCACTTGTGATGTAGAGTTTTGAGAAGTATTTATGTATGAGGACTTCATGTATGACTTTATTTAAGGAAAGATTTTTTTTTCCACTAACAAAATATAAATTTGGGAACCACTGATCTCATCCAATGTAATTGTTTACAGAGGAGGTAACTGAAGGAAATAAAATACAAGATTGCTTTCCAAATATTACACAAAAAATCTTAGCCAAGCAAGGTCCAAACTTGTTTTATCACCCAATGGCATTTGGAGCTGTTTGTCTCTCTCTAATATATCTGCCTGCGTGCAAATGCAACCAACCCTTTTCTACTCACCAAAATCGTGGCTTACAAAATAGTGAGAAAATATTTGTGTTCAATAGTAATAGATTTGAGGAACTAGTTGCATGCATCCCTACAGGGGCCCAACAAAGACTTCCCTCATTAGCCACACACAGAGTTGTGTTTAGCAATAGAAGAGTAAAATGTGCCCAAAAAACCAGAGTAGAAATGATTTTGCAGAATTTCAGGATGTCCTTAGCTCCATTGGGGCAGTCCTTGTTGGATAGTCAGAGGTTGTATCATCATGGTACTGGAGCACCACCTCCTGGCTAGCTTAAATTTTTAGCTTGCCTTTTCTAGTCAAAGAAGGTCCAATATTGACTCCAAATTTAGGACCTCAGATGTAGAAGAACTTTAGAAATGAACTTATGTTATTTCTTCTATTTCATGGATATGAAATAGCAGTGAGGAAAGGTCTCCTAACTCAGTCCTTCTAAAAGTTGATGAGTTTTGAATCTCAGAAACGGAAACTAGTCATAAATGAGGTTGAACAGGAGAAAGGAGTATGAATAAAGTTTAATAAATTGAGAAATCAGTTGAACAATTAAGCTAGAAATAAGAAGGGATCCAGCTAGGATGCACTGTGGCTATTTGATTGGGATATTACTCTGACTTACGTTAATGACCTTGCAATGTTCCCAATTCTCATATCACTTCAATTAGGATTTAAGTAGAGATAAAATCTGATCTCCCTAGTTTGACATAGTTGCCAGCACCTGGCAAAAAAACAGGAGCACATGACTATGTTCCATCAGGACCTTATAGGAAATACTTCTATAGGGAGAGAAGTATTTTCCCAAAGGAAAAGTAATGAGTAATCCCAAAAGAAGAAGGAAGGGATTCTAGGGAGACAAAAACAACAGATGTCCACTGCAGGAACAAAGCCAAAGCTATGACTCAGGCTTTTCCAAACTGGGGTCATGAATCATCTTTTCATGGACCAGAATATGTATTTACATTTGGAGAGCTTCCTATACATTTCATTGCAGATGCCTTTGTGCAAAAATAATGAAAGCAAAAGAAAAGAAATCAATTAATTAAACCCCTCTTGAGTACCTAATATTTCTTTTTCTGAATATATGAATATATTTGAACCCATGTTGAAAATAAGGTGATTTTATTTTGAACTATTTCAAGACTTGGGGCCCTGATATTGGCATTGAATTAATCCTAAACTTTACTACCAGTGGAAAGTGGTCCAATGGAAACATTACCAACGGACCACATTTTTTAGTGAGGGTTTGTCTGTCATGTACAATGCCCATTTTAAATAGGAAATTGTCCTGTTTGGTGCTATTTTTATTTTGGCTGAAATAATCACCTGCTTAATGAGATATCCTATCTATTGAGATGCTTGAAAGCATCGTTGGCGATGACTATTGAAACTGTCTCTAAAATTTGTTACTTGTATTTTGGAGGGGAGAATTGGTGTGAATTAACATGTGTCAGATATTTAAAGAAAGTATGTTATTAATCAGTAAATTCGACAAAGAAAATAAATTTTCAGGATTAATTTAAGGGAATTTAGAAATAACAAACAGAAAATGGGAAATTGCTGTTTAAAATGTAGAGAAGAACCTCACTTGGGTGTGTCGCATATTTATTTTGTTCTGATAAATTCAAAAAGCTCATAGTGGTCATTTTGTTTGTGCTAACTTAGTATATGTAAGTTTCTATTTATTTCTGTGAGATATAAAGAGCCAAATGAGGTAGATAATAAGATATATGGACCCAGGTTTGATCCCTAGAATGGGAAGTGGTCCTCGGCATTTTGCCTGGAGTGCCTTCTGACACAGAATCAGGAGTGAGGCATGAATGAACCCTCATGGATGTGAGGCACAATCAATAAAAGCAAAAGTTATCAAATAAAATGAGAATCGTAGTATTTTATTAATCATTATTCATAATTATTGGTATTAATATTATTTCATTACTTAAAATAATTAACTAATCATTTTATTCACTCTACTTTATTAATTAAATTATATTCACCTTAGATTCACTGAAAGTATGAAGTGCATATTTAGAGGAAATGAAAAGATAAATAAAACAAAGTATTTTATAGGACCTCCATATTTCTCCTTCCATCTTTACCCTTCTCTAGAGCTGTGCACACTGAGTCTTTTGATGTCTTTCTGAATCTTTCACCCACCATTTCTCTCTGGTAACTGGCTAGCTTTGCTTACATACAGTTAAAACTTTTTATTGTTTGGAAGTGACCCAGAAAGCAGCTCCAAAGTCTTTCTCTAATTAATGACCTAAGGGATTTAACTGCTAACCTAAAATTTCCTTCTTTTACAAGATCCAAGTTATAACTTCTGAACAACAATATTTTTCACTAGTTGGAGTCTAAAACAGATGAATATGATTTGTTGTACTTGTTACCTTGCCCATAGTTAAAAATAGTGGAAAAACACCATTCTGCTCACCTAAACAATATAAAATGGCTTTCTGAAGTATACTCTCTACTGATTTTCTAATTTAGTATCTCATTGGTGGCCTGAGATCAGGGTTCTTTATGGGAGTTGGCTTTGCAAACTCCAATCAGCAAAGTTGATTTTCTATCAGGCTAGCTTCCATCATGATGATTGTATACAATATAAGCAGACAATTTATATATGAAAACAGTTGTAAAACAGATACCACCCTTGTTAACTTTTTAAAAGTGAATTAACTTTCCTAAGACGATTCATCTATAATAACCTAACATTTTTAAAAGTCAAAATTATGGCACTTTATGCCTAAACCATATGGTGGCAACAGAAAAGTAATTACTTTGTCTCAGATTTTTACTTCTGAGTAAAAGATGGAATCACTTGTCTTGAAAAATTTATATGCATCAGATTGCATAATTAAAGATATGCTGGATTTATCCTGAATGCTGACAATAATGATGTTTATAGACCTGACTTTCTGCTTTGTGACCATCGTACATTCTTCAAAATCCTTCTCTTAGAAGATGAAATAATATGGCACACAATCTCATTACTTTTCTAATCTATAAATATCTGTTAATATACATAAACATATATAAATATATACAGAAATATGTTCTTAGGTCTGGCACCCACTGTAAATAATGATCTAAGTTTCATATAGTAGAAATGATATCTTCCTAGGCAGCATGGCTTGTAAGTGAGATTTTTTTTTCAGGAACTTGAGCTGCCTTTAGAATCATCACCTAAAGTACAACACAAAAGTTCTCTCCAGTTTATATTCTGTATTACTATTTCTACATTTACTCAATACTTTATAAATTCTGAAGTAAGTTTCTTGTTCATGACCTCTAGGTCAATATGAGTAGGGCAGAATTGAAGTTTCATAGTACATGTGTTGATACAGAAATAAATAGAGGTATGTACACCTTATGGTGGTCCTTGTGTTAATGTATACAATAACAGTGCAACTAGAGAGACCTAGATTTACACAGATGCTGGGTAGCAAGGTAGGAAGGGTTCAAATGTATCTGTACTTCCACTTCAGAGATTGTTCAATAAATGCACTTCCAGTAAAGGTTAGGTAATAACTTAAATAAAGTTAAGTCCTCCAAGAAAAGGCCAAATCCTGTGAAAAGTCAATATTTGTAAGAATACATACATAGGTGACTTTTCTGATAAAAGGCATTTGTTTTGAAAAATATCTTTTTTGCTGACTTCTGTCTTTGGTAATGACTAAATAATAATAGAATTGCTTTGCACTCTAATTCTGTCATATATTGCTTAAAGTATTTTCATATTTGTTAGTAAAATTCATCTTTGTATTAGTCCTATGAGTCATATAACTCATATAAATTTATCTTCATTTGATATGGCTCTGGAATGAAAATTAGTCCTAATTTAACCTAGACTCTACAAGGTAACATAACTAATAAAATTAACATAAATATGACATTAAGGCCTCCGGGATCATGCCCATCCTTTATTGTATTTCATGTATGCTTAAAAGCTACTATTTCTTTCTTGGTAGTGGTTTAGGTAAAGGTTATTAAAAGGAACTAATTAAATGGAACTAATTGTTTTATTTAGGCAGTTCATTATATTAAATTTAGGCAGTGCATTATATTATGACATATATCTATGTATAAGTCAACATCAGTATTTTAAATGTTTGATGATTTTCATAAATTCAAATAGATATTTCTTGGAGACACATATTTGGGTCTAATAGCTAGTTTGGGTCAAACTCCTAGGTATAAATGATCATGGGCTTGCACTAATAAAGAGATAAAAGCAATCTACAATGATTATGTTATATATGTATAAATTGTGTTTTAAAGATATTGGGAGAAAGTTTGCTCTCTTAAAAAGGTTAAATATTGCTGCTGGCCATCCTGTTTACACTGCTAATTTGCTTTCCAAATCCTTTTAGCGAGATAAAGCAAAGGTAAACTTCAGAATAGGCCTTGTACAAATTATTACCAATTTTAAATTAATGAGCTATTTGATTTATCTGAGTTGCAGAAAGACTAAACAAATGGACTGGAATCGTGTTTTCTTTCCATCTGAAAGGCTATATTCCTCTATTAGCACATATCCTCTCTCAGGAAATTTAAGAGGCACACACTTTTTAAAGGTCCAGTGTTTCATTATGAAATGAGTGGCCTTGCCCCTGCCCTTACTTTGTTCCTTCTACTTCCTGACTTGATTTTTCTACACATTAGGTAACTATGCCTCACTGACTGAATAGTCTAATTTTGTAATGTCCAGTTTTTCATTTGACATCATCAAGTAGTAATATCTTAGTATGTGAGATCTTTTAGTCTCTTCAATTGTATGATAAGATGAAAGTTCTTGTTAGTGAGAGTGGCATCCTCTATAATTGAACCGTATTAGCAAGGATTTCTTATGCTTCTTATCAGTCGTTAGGGCCAACTGAGGACAACTGAGTGCCACTTATACATGTTTCATTGCTCCTATTAAAGTGAGGTATTTGTACTCTCTCTTCCCAGAAACTCTGTAATGGAGAACATAGTGTAGTATAAAATAATAAAAAGGCCCTTTGAATGGGCTTGGATGGTGGTGGATGGTGATGGGTGGCCTTTCTCTGTCGTTCCAGACCACGTGGCTCCAATCTTCTCCAGCAGGTGGGTATCTGGGTTCAGGAGAGCAGCGGGTAGAAAACTCAGTCACAGGCAGGCTTCAGGTAATATCAGCTTTATTTGCCCTGGCCAACATGCATGGCCTATAATTTTAAACCTGTTTAAACATGGTTTGGTCAGCTTGCCCTGCGTCTTAGCTTTTTCCAGCCATCTATCCTCCTGCTACTTCTCCAAGTTTTGTATATAGTTCTCTTTTCCTAACATTAGCTTCCCCAATTTAGTCTTCCTTATCCTTCCCTCTCTCTTCCTAGTCCTTAACATTCAATTTTCAGGAATCCCTTCACATATGCAAATCATCTCCTTCACTTACAACTACAAGCCTCCTGATCTCGGCCTGAGGAAGACATCCTTGACTGTTGGAGTGCTATATCCTGTATCAAGCTGCAACCCTCTTTTCCAGACTCATCAAGTGTCTTTGTTTGGACTTTTTGGAGTTCTGGATCCCTCATCTTTACAGAGTGGTATTGGATTCAGTAGAAATTTCACCTTTTGTATTTTTCTTATAATTGTAATACTTCGAAGTTATATTTGATACTTCACTTCTTTTGATTATTGTAATTAATGTTTTTACATTTTAGTTTTTAATTTTAGGAATTGATGTTGTATTACATTAGGGTTTTGCTTTCTTTACTTTAGGTTAGTAGGTTAGATATTGTTGTCACTAATTTACTAAATGATATTTTTGTCTGGTATCAGGTTTTTTTGCATGGCGCATCATAGGGAAAAATAGTAGGTTCAAAAGGAGTTCTATTCATTTTGTATGGACCCTCAAGTTGTTCATTTACACGGGGAAGTTCACTGCCTTAAACATGTTGTTTTGGTTTGTGATTTAAGCTCCCATCTAAATAATTGGCCATACATGGCTCATCAATTTCGGACCTCATATGCACTTATGAATGGACTAGGAACTTGGATCAAGTTCAGATACATATTGAGCATCATTGCAGTGGCCCCCCACTGTGAAGAGGGTGTGTGCCTGTTCCTACAAAATAGGGGCCTAATTCACTGCCCCCAAAAAGGGCTTTCTTCTGGTCAACATGGACTTGAATGGAAAATATGCTTCATCTCGCCTGCTACTCAGCCTTTTAGCATCTCTTCGAAGGATCTCTGTCTCTGGATTACAATTAGGCTTTGTGTTTGCCCCGGGAGCTCCCCATCGCCTACTAGATCCTTGATCATTTAATTTCATATTCTCCATCTGCTTTTTCAAGGAAGAACTTACTTGGAATTTTTCATCTTGTACGCCGTAGATCTATCATCTCTGGAGCTTGTAGTTGATTCCTTGGCACATGTTTCTGGTTTTGGACACCCTGTGTTTAGGTTAGAAGTTTGTCTTTACTTTACCCTGTGATGCGCTTATGCAAACAGGCGCTCTTTTCTTATTGTTAGTTGTTCTTTTTACAATTATAGAACATATTATTGACTTCTGTACATTATTATTGTTTCTTTACTAAAAAGGGGGGAATTGTATATGAAGAGATTATTCTTTGCCTCTTGTCCCACCTTGACCTTCCAGGTGGGGGCGCTGTTGAGAGCCAAATAAATATTAGGAGCCAGGTTTTCAGGGTCTTTTGCCAGAGTTGGCTGGCTGGCTCTAGGTGTGTTTTGGAGCTAGCAGCGGGCTGACAAAGGACTCTCTTCTCCTTAACCCTCCTGTGTGGATTATTTGCGTGGATAAATATTACCAAGATCTCCCCCCCAAAAGAGGAAAAGAGGATGGGACTCAATTTCTCATTCTGGGAGCTCTTTGCGGATACTCAATCAACAAAGGTGTAAATGGGACCCAACAAATGGGGCAACACATAGGATCTCAGAGATTTTGCTTTGATCTCAGTACTGTTCCCTCATGGATGTGAGGCTCAACTTCCTGGGATCTAAGTGGTGGCCAGCGGTAAGGCATTTGCCTTGCACACAGCTGATCCAGAAAGGACCTCAGTTTGATCCCCAGCATCACATATGGTCCCCTAAGCCAGGAGTAATTTCTGAGCACATAGCCAAGAGTAACACCTGAGTCACCGGGTGTGCCACACCCAAAAGAAGACTGAGGTCTGTCCTGAATCAGCAGCATGCAAGGCAAATGCCCTATCACTGCACCGCTGCTCCGGCACCTCCCAGAGAATTTTTGAAAAATTATCTATTAAACCGAATGCTATAGGTGAAGAATCCAGTCTGGGATGTATTTTTTTTTAAATATGCAATAGTTATCATAGTGTAAAACATTGTTTTTATGGCAGAAATCAGAATAAATTCCATTCTTTGGAAAGTTTTCTAGGGGATCAAATAATGATTTTTGTAACATATCCTACTAAACGCTGAATGAATATTTCTTCATAATACATATTTTTATGTAATCTCAAAAAACGTCACTTTTAAAATGAGCCAGTGGAAAAGGGTTAGGAATAGAATAGATCTTACTCATTTGTGTGGTACAATAAAAGATAGTAGGGTAACAGTGCACAAAGAGAATAGCGACAAGGACCAGGAGGACTAGTCCACGGTAGAAAGCTTGCCACAAAGAACTGAGAAGTGTAGTTAGGGCAGGTCACTATGACAATGAGAGTTGGAAATGATCACTCTGGACAGAAACTGAGTGCTGAAAGAAGGCAAAGTGATCTTCACGATACCCTTAATAGCAATATTAAAAAAAACAATGCAAAATAAAAACCAACAACAACGCAATGCAATAAAGATATTATTTAAAAAATCAAAAAGTGATACCAACCAAGGAGGAGCAGCTTGTGCACTATACAATCTAGCATAGCCACACACGCGCACACACACACACACACACACACACACACACACACACACACACACACACACACACACACACACACACACCACACTTGTTCTGCAAGCTTCTTCCAGAACAGTGGTGTTTGATTGCTGGATCTCTGTATAGGCAGTTGTGACTTGAACATTTATCTGATGTGTTCTTGTCAACAACACCCTTCAAAAAATAAAAATAAAAGGATAGTGCCTTGAAGGAAAAGAGAAAGAAATAAAATATGAGCAATAGACACAGGTGGGAAGGTGAGAAGCAAACTGGGGACATTGGTTATGGGAAAGATGTCCTGCTAAAGGGACGGTGTTGGAACATTATAACACAAGATGATTCAATTAAAAAGTTATTAATTAAAAAGCTACTTTTTACCACCAACTCTTCCATATATGTATCATATACATGACAATTTTAAAATATAATTAACTCTATGTAACACATTTACATATTATAAGATGTAAGTTTCTATTGTTTATCTCTCCATAGGAAATATACATAAAACAAACTCAAAGTTTCAGGGAGTTTTGTTTTGTAAATTTTATTTACCATTCCTTTATTGAAAAATTCTTTCAGCAAATATAACCAAAAAGAAAATTGAAGGGCCCAGAGAGATAGCACAGCGGCGTTTGCCTTGCAAGCAGCCGATCCAGGACCAAATGTGGTTGGTTCGAATCCCGGTGTCCCATATGGTCCCCCGTGCCTGCCAGGAGCTATTACTGAGCAGACAGCCAGGAGTAACCCCTGAGCACCGCCGGGTGTGACCCAAAAAGCCAAAAAAAAAAAAAAAAAAGAAAATTGATGATGCTGATGACAAATAATAACAATAAAAGTAACATCATATTTTTAAGAGCAATAGTATTGATTAATTAATTAATAACGTTAACTTAACGTTATTAATTTCAGTATCTAGAACTTAGAATGAAAATTAACTTAATTGAATTTACATTTATAACAAGGATGTGTTTTGTTTGCTCGTTTATTTTTAGTTTGGGGTGACACATACATACATTAATGATCAGAATTATTCCTTGCTCTGCTCTCAAGAATCTTTTTTGGGGGCTGGAGAGATAGCATGGAGGTAGGATACTTGCCTTGCATACAGAAGGTCAGTGGTTCGAATGCCGGCAACCTATATGGTCCCTCAAGCCTGTCAGGAGTGAATTCTGAGTGTGGTGCCAGGAGTAGCCCCTGAGCGCTGCTGGGTGTGACCCCGCCCCCTCCAAAAAAAGAATCTTTTCTTTCATTACTCAAAGGGACATAGAGGATACCAGGAATTAAAATTGGGTCTAGTGTGTGCAAGGCAAATGCCTTCTCTACTATACTATCCATGCCATAAGGATTTAAATATTCATAGAAAACATCTATAAATATAAAAGGAGCTCTCTCATCTTTTTATAGGATACACCATATAGGTGTCAAAATAATATGTGAATTTATATATATAATTTTGTATTTCATCATTGTATATCATTTGTCTAGCCCTATTTACTAAATATCCTCTGTAAAATGACATTTATTTGGGAATTTCATTTTTTAACTTTTATTTTATTGAAACAATTGTGATCTACAGAGTCCATCATAGGGGAATTTTAGATATACAATGAGTCAGGGCCACTCTCATCAGCAGCATTAACCTCCCTCCACAAATCACCTCAGAGAACATCTTATACCACTACCCTTTCCCCCCTGGCCTGCCCATAGAAAAGACCCCTTTTTAGTTTGGATTGTTAAAGTTTAAGTCCCCATTATCATTAACTTTGGCTTGGCTATTTAGTTCTGTCCTTATTTATTTCCCCGCCAATGCATTTGAGATCACTTGTCCCCTGACCCCCATCCTTTCATTATTCTTTTATTCTACGTTTTATAGAAAAATTTGGGAATATGTGGTAAAATAAAGCCATCCATGTCCCAAGGTTCTGTGAAAAAAGGGGAGCCTACTTGGGAATTTCTTTGGAAAATTTCTCTTCCTGGAGGCAGTGATTCTCCAGCAGCAATAGTTTTGAATAGTATTCAGTAAAATCCCCAAGCAGAATTTCTGATTATTTCTTAGTGGCAGGCACAATATCTGTTTCTCTCTAAAGGCTTTTTTCCCTCTTATTTTGAATGCTCCGGTTGACTATTGTAAAGATTTTTAGTGTCAGTTTTTTATGAATGCTATCTAGAAATATCTATCATCTTGACCTGGAAAATAAAAATAATTCTTAACATTAATCAAAGTTAAAATATAACTGTACATGAAGTCTAAAATCCCATGGTTCAAAATTTGTTTTAGTATTTGGATATGAAATAATCTATTAGCCATGCCCTTGATATATGGTGAGTCATCTTATTTTCCTGGATGAAGATGTTTTTGGAAATATAACTATATTCCACATTTGTGCCTTTTTGTAAGACTATATGAGGAATATAGAGTTGAATAACTAATACAAGAACTAAAAACCTAGTTCAAAATGAGCAATAGTAATTTCAATGGAAAACATGCTTAATCAAGTTGTAAAAGAGCATGATTTTGAAAGTAGAAAAATGTATATTAATATCTATAATATATAATAGAATGAGATGAAAATGCTTTTAAAATAATATTAGAAATAAATTGAATTTCAACTAATAAGTTCAAATTGTTATATCCTAAATTTCTGAATTAAAAGTTAATTTTTAAGCTAGAATGTTATAATTTGTTGAGATAAGCTTTAAAATCAATTACTCTACTTCCTCTAGGAAGATAGAAAGCAAATATTTAATGTGAATTTTGTGGGCATTACCACTAGAAATAATTAAGAAATGTTTTATTTTCTCCATCTAGGAAACTGAAATCTTAAAAGTACAAGAAACTTTTTATAAATTTATAGTCAAAGTAGAAAATCCATATTTTCAAAATCTGATCTTTAAATCTTTTTATTATACTTGGTTTCCTTTTTTCTTAAAATGTATATGAATCATGTTATCATCCAAAGTTCAATTACAAAGACAATTTACCTTTCACCTAAAATAATAGCAGGCAAAGAATGCACATAGAAGTATTTTCCAGTAAATTAGGCAAAAATGGGCAGTGATATCTTAGAGATGACACAAAAATTAGATGAGCCTTATAATTACTTCCACTTACTGTCTTGAGTAGCTTTCCAGGTCATTGAACAGAGAAGGGAGACCAGTAGACTCTTTGAATGTAAGAGAGAGGGGAATCTAGGGAAATGTAGTGATTATAGTAAAGAATCTTAGTAATCAAAGAAAAATAAAGAAACTCACAGGTATGCAGAGGATTCTGATATTTATTTGCATGTAAAGAAATAACTTGAAAATAGTTGACAAAATGTTTAATTAGGGTCCAGAGAAATAATATTAGGTTAAGGTTAAGATGCTTACCTCTCATATGCTTGATCTTTGTTTGCTTTCAAGAGCCACTTACCCTGAGTACAGTAAGGACATCTGAGAATAATTAGAAGTAAATCCTAAACACTGCTGGATAGGGTCTAAACTGTCTCCATAAAAAATTATAGGAAACACCTTATTTTCATTACAAATAGACAGAGGCTTTTCCTATTAATCACATTATATAACTTTATCATGCACAAGGAATTGGGTAGAAAACACAGAAGATATTGTGGTAGTGGCAAATAATCAATTCTAGACTGTAGACTGCTCTTGTACAACTAACAAATTTTAAAAATAAGACATGTAGAAAGACCACAATACTCCTTATTAACTTAACTGGTTGTCATAAATAAAGCCAAATATGTTGATGAATATAAACATATCTATATATATGAGTAATGAATAAATGTTTGTAATGTTGAATAACTAATATAAAATTAGCAGATACAATATCTGGTTTATCCACTATGGAAAATATTATGAAAGCTTTTCTAAAAATGTAAGAATACAGCACACACCTGAATCAATGGTTCTGATTTTTTCCGTCCATATACACACACATATACATATGTATATGTGTATATATATGTGTGTATATATATTCAAATGTTATGGCACACTTATATTTATTACAGCACTTCATACAATGGCTAGGTTTTGGAAGCAACTCAATTGTCCAACAAGAGAAAATTAGTTAATAAAGATGTTGTGACATGTATTCACAATGGAATATTATGTGGCTGAAATAAAACAGAAAACTAAGTAGTTGACAGCAATGTGAATAGAACTGGAGGGTACTGTGTTAAATTCAATGTCAGAAGTAAGAAAAATACTGAATTACATCACTCACCTGTAGAATATTGAGACAAATCAAGGGAATAGAGAGAAATGAATAGGGGCAATTCTTAAATTATAAAATTGATCACTAAGATTGAATAGAGAAATAAAGGAATAAAATTCAGACGTGGGTGACATAAGAATAGTGGTAGAGGAAGACTACTTGATGGTAGTGAAGTGTAATGAATTTAAATAACATAACAATAGCATGAAATTTAATGCTAGTGTAGTTATTTACTATATAAAAATAAAATAACAACTAATAGGGATGTAGTGGAAAGATGACCCGTAATAAGAAAAAAAAGCTAAGTGAGTGAATTTTCTCCTGTATTACCTCTTTGGCTAATTTTTAAAATATTAAAATTGGGTAGGAAGATATTGCTCATTGAAATAGGCATATTCTCTACTTGAAAGATGAAGGTTAGATCTTAGGTACCACATGTTTCTATGAGAATCATGAATACTGAGCCAGTAATAGCTCAAAACAAAGTAATCACACAAAATATTTCAGTCACAACTAAAACACTATCAACTTAGTTTTATGTTTAGTTAATGTTTAATGTATATGTGTTTGAAAATGAACAGTAATATTCTCCATACACAGAAAAGCTGAAAGAATATATCATTTCTAGGTTTGCACTAAAGCAAATAAATATCAATCAGGTTGTAGACCATGACTACCATCAAGAAATATAGAAGAATACAAAGCTCTGATGACCAGAGATAGATTAATATATGCATTTCTCTTACTATTTAAAACATTTACACAATAAATATTTAAATAACAGTAATATTGTGTTTTATTTATAATCAGTATAAAAGTTATTATTTATATAATTATCATGTGTTATTTAGCTTGTACTCTACAGAAATACATATATGCATTATGCTATACAAATTACATGTTAATAATATGGGTGACATAGTAATAGTGGTAGAAGACATAGACTGATGCTCATGACATAGAGTGAATTCATATAGTGATAGCATAAAATTTAGTGCAAAGTTTGGATGTCATATGCAAAGGTACATAATACACAATTCTACTAAAAATGGGGAAAAGGCCTTTATAAAGAGAAAGTAAACAGTTAAAAAATCATAGAAGAAAATATTCCAATATGGCAATGCAAAATGGTCTTTGGATACCATATTTGAACAGAAAGAACTTGCTGAAAGAATTAGCTGGACACTTTTGTGGTCAGTGCTTACCCTGGTGGTGCTTAGCAGACTCTATACAGTTCCAGGGATTGAACTGGAATTGGTTGCTTTCAAGACAAGAATTTTAACTCCTGTACTATTTGACCTGGGTAGTAAACTTGTAGAAAGAAATTACCATTCAGTTACAAAAGAACCTGTTGTTGTTGTTGTTGTAGTTGTAGTTGTTAGGTTGTGTTTTGGAACCACACCCAGTGTTGTTTAGGGTTTATTTCTGGTTCTGTGCTCAGGAATCACATCTGAGAGTCTTTGGGGACCATATGGATGCCAGAGATTGAATCTCGGTTGACTGCTTGCAAAGGTAAGCGCTCCTCTGCTGTACTAATACTCCAGCCCTCAGTTTCAAGAGTAATAATAGTCCAAGTGATCAGAACTTGGAGGTATTTTGACACGCTCTAGGAAGAGCAAGGAATCTAGAGTAGTTTTGGAAGGAGTCAAAAAGGGGGTTAGAGACATAGGAGCCAAAATGTCGATGACCTTTCATCTTATACCAGAAAATGTGTGTGGATTGAGTTTATTTTAACAAATGAACACTAGAAGAATATGAGTAGAAAAGTGACATGGATTCCTTTCTGAAAAGGCATAAAAGTGGGGGACAAACATGAGAGCAGGAGGAGCTACCAAGAGCCTGTCTCTTTAGTTCAATTTCTTTTCCCTGAAAAGAGAGTACACAATGTGCCCTGGTAAGTTGCAATAAGGTTTTAGTTTGATTCCTGTTTACCACATGGGTAACCTAATGTCCACTGTCTACCTTCCCTTCAGATTCTAGACTGAATGATAGAAGTTGGCATAAGCCACGGTGACCTTGATCTGAGAGAGAAGTTATGAGCTATTGTCAGGATTTCTCTTTGCAGCAGCATCAGAATATGAAGGCTCATTAGACTCCAAACATGTGACCCACTACCACAAGTCAACTTTGATTTAGAGCAAAGAAGCTGGCATGGCTTAAAGGTGAGGTCACTGGAATTGGAGCCTTGGTGAAGTTTCTCAGAAAGAAAACAGTGTACTGCATTTGTGTCTCTCACATTTCTTCTTCCCCTTTGCTTTGCTTCCCTCCACATGTGGGTTTGCTGTCCCTAAAGTACCAAGAATTGAAGAAAAGTCATTGAGTTTGAAGTATATGGAAGAGTATACAAAAGCAGAGAGACTTTCCGTAGACCTGGGCACAGAATTATGAGGAAAAAAGTACTATCTGATGGAAGAAGGAGACTGACAAAGGAAGCTACTGAAAAACAGTATCTGTGTGTATTCATGGAATGTATGACATTGAATGAAGGAGCTTATTCTTCAGTTGTAAGTCTGAGAAGGGAAAAACTCTCTCAAAGGGTGAATTTCCAGGATTCTTTGTCCATCGACAAAACATACATTTAACTATTTCTGGTAATGAGCCTTGTGTCAATCCATATTCCTTTATAGTAGTCATGATCTGCTATCTGAAAGACATTTACTTGCTTTAGTTCACACCTAGTGATGATCAATTCTTTCAGCTTTTCTGTGTATGAAAAATATTTCTGTCTGTTTTGCATACAGCATGTCAGGATCCAGTTCTCCAGAGAAGCCATGTGAGCCTGACCTAAGCAATGTCCTACTTAGGCTTGAGATTTGTTTTCTCTAAAATTAGCATAATTGTATATTTCCTCTCTAGGGTTTAGTCAAACATCAAGGTTCTCTCGAATGGGAGAATGTTTTGTAGAGACAAAATTTGTTACCTGTCTGGGGCTGAGGAGATAGCATGGAGGTAAGACATTTGCCTTGCATGCAGAGGATAGTGGTTCAATTCTCGGCACCCTATATGATCACCCGAGCCTGCCATGAATGATTTCTGAGCATAGAGCCAGGAGTAATCCCTGAGCACTGCCGGGTGTGACCCAAAAACCTATAGATAGATAGATAGATAGATAGATAGATAGATAGATAGATTTATATATATAACACACACACATATATATATGTTACCTGTATGATTTAGTCTCATGCTATCCAAATACCATTTATCCTATAGACCTATTGTGTGCATGGCCCTGTTCTAGATATGGAGATTGCACTACATGAGAAAGCCAGGAGGGGCAAAAGTTAAAAGTTTTTTTGTTTGCTTGGAAAAGTGAAAAATATTAGTATCTTTAAAGGTAGTATTTTCCAGGTTCCTTAGTGGACTCACCTTAAGTGGGTAGTGATCAATTTCTGTTTGTTTTGTTTTGAGGAATATTCATATTGGTTTCCAAAAGGCTGAAAAAGATAGCATTCTCACCAACAGCGAATGAGAATTCCTTTCTCCCCTCATCCCCGCAGCACTGATTGATCTTGTTCTTTTTCTATGCTGTGTGCTAGTCTCTGTGTTGTGAAGTGATACCTCTTTGTTGTTTTGATTTGCCTCTCCTGGATGCTTAGTGATGCAGAGCATTTTGTCATGTGCCTTTTGGCTATTTGTATTTCTTCTTTGAGGACATATCTGTTCATTTCTTCTCTCTGTGTTTTTATGGGGTTTGATGTTTATTCTTGTTGAATTCTATTAGTACCTTGAGCCCCTATGATCCAGCAATATCATTCCTTGGGATATACCCAGGGAACACAGAAACACAATACAAAAAATGTCCTCTGGATGCCACTGTTCATCTCAGCACTACTTAACAATAGCCATAATCTCCATAATCTGGAAACAACCCAGGTTCCTGGCAACAGATGAGTGGCTAAAGAAACTTGGTATTCCTACACAATGGAATAATATGCAGCCATTAGGAAAAATGATATCATGAAATTTATGTATACATGGGTGGACCTGGAGATTATTATGCTGAGTGAAATGAATCAGAGGGACACAGATAGACACAGAAGATTCTCACTCATCTATGGGATATAAGAGAAATAAAAGAAAGTGTGGGAATATCCAGAAACAATAAAGATGAGAACCAGAAATACCAGCATATGATATAAACCTTGCCACAAAAAGCAGTGAGTGCAATTAGAACACAAACCACACTGACAACTACCATGACAGTGATAGTGAGAGAGGCAGAATGCCTGTCACAGGGAATGAGAGGGGAGGGAAATGGGGGACATTAGCGTCAGAAGTGTTGCATTGGTAAAAGAAAGTATTCATTTTATGACTGAAATCCAATTGTGAACATTTCTCTAACCACAGTGCTTAAAAAATTTTCTTTCAACAAAAGAGGTAGTGCTCTAAAAGTCAATATTGTAATGATACCCAGAGACAATAGATATGAGTGCTGGAAAGTCCGACCCATGCTATGAAGCTTACCACAAAGCATGGTGAGTGCAGTTAGAGAAATAACATGACAATGGTAGTGAGAGAAAGAGAATGTCTGTCTCCATGACATGCAGGAGTGGAGGATGAAAGAGATGGAGGGCCTTGGTGTTGGGAATTTTGCACTGGTGAAGGGAAGGGTGCTCTTTTTTTTTTTTTTTTTTTTTATAACTAAAATACAACTACAAACATGTTTGCAATCATGGTGCTTAACTAAAGATATTTTTAAAAAAATTAAAAAGGAGGTAGTGCTCTACAACTACCATCAGTCTTTCCATCTCAGTAGGATCAGTCCATGATTGCCAGTGGGAGTGGAGTGGGAGTGCTATTAGGGCAGAAAAGTGATCACTATGACAATGATAGTTAGAAGGGGTCAATCTGGACAAGAATTGGGTATGAAAGGAGGGAAAGTGATATGCATGACACCCTTTAGTAGCAATATTGCAAACCACAGTGTCTAATAAAAGGGAAGAGAAAGAGAGAGACAGAGAGAGAGAGAGAGAGAGAGAGAGAGATTAAAACATACCCCAGAGGCAGGCTAAGGAAATAGCAGAGGGATGGGCAGGAGGGAAACTGGGGACACTGATGGCTGGAAATAGCACTGATGGGGGATATGGGATGCTTACTGGGAACTGGGGTGGAGGGAGGACAACTTCGGTGGTGGGAATTCCCCTGATTCAATGTCAATATGTACCTAAAATATTACTCTAAAAGATATGTAATCCACTTTGGTCAAAATAAAAATCATTCTTAAAAAAAATCAAGAATTTTAAGCTCCTTAGTGTAGTTGCTCAGGCAGGACGTGTCTTGGTCTCTCTCTTCCCTGGGAGCACCATTCTTGTCTTTCTCTATGGATTGACTTTGCTGCAGTCAGTGACATTCCCACAAATTCTCAAAAGTAGATTGTGTTCACCATCCAGTGTTTCCCTTACATGAAGAGCTCTGATCCCAGATATTTTCATTACTGTTTCCTCACTCGATCAAGTTTCAGCCAAATGTCTTAATCTCGCAGAGCCTTTTCTGACCACCCAGTCTACAGACCATTCCAATTTTGACATTTTTATACAATGCTGCCTTTTCCTCCTAGCATTTATCACCATCTGGTCTTATCTTGTTTGTTCATTTGAACTACTATTGTCTGTTTTCACTCAGAGTACAAATTCTAGGAAAAGTAGAATTCTTCTTTCCTTATCTAGCTTAATACTAGCTAACAATCTCATCACCATACTCATAGTATCTTATATTTAGAAATAACATAATATCCTTGTCCTAAGTGAAATAATGCATTTTATTTATTTGAGAAAATTAGAGTGCCATTCACATACAAATATAGAATTACCCTACTCCCAAAATATCCGACTGTTAATTGTTAGGAATAAGTCTAACCACAGTATCTAAAGTGTATTTCTCAGATGACAGGTGCTCTATATAGTTATATAAATTATATGTTTTGCATAAATTAACAAACGTATTCCCCATCAAATTACTCCTCTAAATAGAGTATTTTCTAAAAAGAGTTGAAAGTCCCAGTCACATTATTGGAATCTCTAATTAGTTTGGACTTGTCTGGCAGATGTGTGATGAGATAATTAACTGTGCTTTGGGATAATTTTTCTAACCTTTTCCTGCAGTAGCTCCATTTTGACCTTGTTTACTTCCTCTGGCCTGCTTGTCCTACCTGCTTGCCCCCACTGTTTTTATGATATGCCCCTCATGAAATATTCTAGGGACACTCAAGAAGGCACATGGTTCCAGGTTGAGAAATGTTCAAGAGGATTGCAGCCTTGATTTTTCTAGATCTGGCATCCAATTGTTTCTTTTATTAACCTAGTGTGTTTTCAGCTATCCTTTCTCCCACCCTTAAACTCTACCAATTTTTGCCTTCAGTGACCTTCAACAAGCATAGTGACCATGAAATGTTGGTCAGAGTAAGATTGTGTTCTATTGATTCAGCCTACCTCTTATAGGAGCTAAAGCACAGAGGAGGATGTTTAGAGGATGGTTATATGTTTGTGGTGTTTTCAGGAGGAGCATAAAGGAGTCTTTAGGAGGATATTTTTTTTATCACTGATTGGCAACAAATTGTGGAAGAGGCCTAACTTCATTCACACTTCTGATTCAAAGACTTAGAAAATTTCAGAGTAAAAATTGCAATGCCTGGGTGATTTTTGACTCAGTGGTGTATTGCAGTAAGTCATTAGGAAGAGAAGGCTGGATCTCAGTCGAAAACTATAGCAAGTCACATCTAGAGATGATTATCAGCAACCAGATGAATACAAAGTTTTTTGGGGCAAAGCACCAAGTACTCAGGAGGGTCTGTCTACACATGCACTTCGATTATCTTCCTCCCAGAGGGACGTAGCAATAAATCGCAAGCATAAAACCTGACAACTTGGGAAACAATTCATGCAAGAAAGGAAACAATTATATTTAATTCCTCTAATAATACTTTATCCAAGGAGTCTCCCAAATTATAAAAACCAAGCTCAATTGCATGCCTAGTTCTGTGACTGTATCTCTGTGTTCTGTCCCCCTCCCCCCCAACTTGGTATCTACCCAACATATCTGAGAAAACATTTTCAAAGGCAGCTCTGAGACTAGAAACATAATGACTGATGAATGTGTGGTTTGAAGTTGGGAGATTTAAAAATCTAAAGGTAAGAACAACCCCTAAATTTTCTCTTTAGCCAACTTATCATGCTTTCCATAAATGAAGAGGGAAGAAACAGAGCTTCTCACTAAAACTGATCCCTAAACAAATCTTTAGGAAAATGTGAAGCCAAGAAAATTAATAGAGGTTTTATTTTCGGTGTAACCTTTGGTGTAGTGTGCCCAAACCCACCCATTTCTGGGAGGGGCTTGGGGACCAGATAGTAGGTGTAACCCTACCTGCGAGCCCCTCCCATTCCTGGGAGGGGACTGGAAAAAGGTAGATAAAGTATGGACCAAGGGAATTCGGCCCTTTTGGCGCTTTGCCCTTTCTGCACTGCTGGGCGCTCTGAGGAAGATGGCTGAAAGGAGTTTAGATGCAGGGCCAAGAATAACTAGTGCTTGAAAGGTTATGAATAGGCCACACACACGTGGTGGCTAGGGCTTGAATAAAGATGATTCTTCCTAATGCCTGACTGTGAGTGAGTGATTTCACCTGGGCCTGGGACTCGCCGACTGCATGGAGGTTGCAGAGCCACGTGGGCTGGATGGCATCCTCCACCATCCAGCCCCATCGTTATTTATTTAACACAACAAATGGCGCTCTGAACTTTGACCTGAATCCTGAACCCAACAAAACAGCAAAAATGGTGAGATTTCTGCTCTTCTGTTTCATTTTGGCTTTTTTTGGGTGCACTGAGCCCAAAACACTGGGCCACGTGGAGCCATGTTCAAACATGGCCGTGACCCCTTCTAGGGAAAGAAGGGCAATTAAAACAAAAGAGGTGAAAGCTTGCATCACCTCCAGCCCAGGCCCAGGCCCAGAACTGAAACTTTGTTACAAGAAACAAAAACCTGGGCCTCTTCAAAAACTTATTAAAAGTCTAAATTGGAAAAGGAGGAGAAAAAAGACTATTGAAAATGGACTGATTTTCTGAGAATGACCTTTGGCTTGAATTTGAATTTCAACTTTGGAAATTTCGGACTGAACTTTTAGTTTAAATCACTTGGAACTCTAAACTTCCAAAGTGCGCCCGGAGAAAAGAAAAGGCAGCGGTGAAGCACCTCCAGCATCAGAAAAGCGGCAAAAAGCTCCTATCGGCCCAGAAGCAGGAACGCCTCAGCTCAGCTCAGCTCAGCTCAGCTTTTGCTCCGCTGCAAGCCTGAAAAGGTAAAACAGCAGGAGCGAAAAAAACCATCCAAAGTGATGCCCAGAGGGGAAAAGCGGCTGGGCTAGGCTCGGCTGGGATCTCGGCTGGGATCGGCTGGGCTGGGCTCAGTTTGGCCCGGAAAAGCGAAAAACCTGGAATCCACCCTCCAGCGAACCGGCAGCGGGCGGCGGAACCGGCAACCTCATGGTCTACAGAACCGTCTACGGGGCCTGAAACTATAAAAGAGAGCCACGTGGTGAAATCAGCGTGGGACAAACCAACATCTGAACTTTAAAAGTTTACAGAAGCCACGTGGTGAGATCAGCGTGGGACAAACCAGCATCTAAACTCTAAAAATTTACAAAAGCCACATGGTAAAATCAACGTGGTGAGATCAGCGTGAAACAAATTAATCATTTAAACTATAATTTTAGGTGTAGGAACTTAGCAGGTAATTTTATAGTTTACTCATAGTTGGGCTTTTTGGCTTTTGGCTTTTGGGCCTTTTGGCGCTTTGCCCTTTCTGCGCTGCTGGGCGCTCTGAGGAAGATGGCTGAAAGGAGTTTAGATGCAGGGCCAAGAATAACTAGTGCTTAAAAGGTTATGAGATAGGCCACACACACGTGGTGGCTAGGGCTTGAATAAAGATGATTCTTCCTGAAGCCTGCCTGTGAGTGAGTCTTGATTACGCCGATTACCTGGGCCTGGAATCCGCCAGCTGGATGGGGATGAAGCCATGTGGCTGGGGCCTAAGCACAAAGGCCTCCATCCATTGCCATCCAGCCCCATCGTTAATTATTTCATGCTACATCTGGCGCTCCGAACTTTGATCTGAATCCTGTACCCAACAAAACAGCAAAAATGGTGAGATTTCTGCTCTTCTGTTTCATTTTGGCTCTTTTCGGGTGCACTGAGCCCAAAACCCTGGGCCACGTGCAACAATGTTCAAAAATGGCCAACACCCCATCTGGGGGTTCAAAGGCCATTGAAACAAAAGAGGTGAAAGCTTGCATCACCTCCAGCCCAGGCCCAGGCCCAGAACTAAAACTTTGTTACAAGAAACAAAAACCTGGGCCTCTTCAAATACTTATTAAAAGTCTAAAATGGAAAAGGAGGAAAAAAAGACTATTAAAAATGGACTGATTTTCTGAAAATGACCTGCTGCTTGAATTTGGATTTCGACTTTGGAAATTTCGGACTGAACTTTTAGTTTAAATCACTTGGAACTCTGAACATCCAAAGTGCGCCCGGAGGAAAAAAGCGGCGAAAAGCTCCAAGTGGCTCGGCTGGGCTCAGCTTTGCCCGGAAAAGCGAAAAACCTGGAATCCACGCTCCAGATCACAAACCGGCAGCGGAGCCTGGAACTACGGAAGGAAGCCACGTGGTAAGATCAGCGTGGGACAAACCAACATCTGAACTTTAAAAGTTTACAAAAGCCACGTGGTGAGATCAGCGTGGGACAAATTAATCTAAACTATGGTTTTAGGTGTAAAAAATTAGTGGGTAGTAATAGTTTACTCATAGTTGGTAATGGGATAAATTTTAGTTAGTGGTTAAAAAATAAAAAAAGGAAGGTAATACAGTTTAACATCTAATTTCTAACCACCTGCATCTTTGTCTTAGTCATTTTCTTTATAATTTAAATGTGTTTTGTTGTCTTTCAAAGTTAATATTTTCTATTGCAAAATGTTTTACTGTGTATTTTAATGTACTTAGCCTGTTTTTAAAATGTATGTTATGCATGTATGCTGCAGTACTTGTGTATAGAAAAGTTATAGGAACAATGAAGTTCCCCCAATATAGTTTAAAAGTATAGGAACATGAAAGTTCCAAAATAGTGCTTGGTAAAAAAGCATTAATAGAGTTTTAGGTTACAGGTGTAAAGTATATTTTGCAAAAATATGTTTTTGAAAAGGGCTGGTATATTAATTTTCACTCTATTACGTTGGTGCATAAAAATATTAAAAAAAGGAGGAAATGTAGTGTGCCCAAACCCACCCATTTCTGGGAGGGGCTTGGGGACCGGATAGTAGGTGTAACCCTACCTGCGAGCCCCTCCCATTCCTGGGAGGGGTCTGGAAAAAGGTAGATAAGGCATGGACCAAGGGAATTCAGCGCTTTTGGCGCTTTGCCCTTTCTGCGCTGCTGGGCGCTCTGAGGAAGATGGCTGAAAGGAGTTTAGATGCAGGGCCAAGAATAACTAGTGCTTAAAAGGTTATGAGATAGGCCACACACACGTGGTGGCTAGGGCTTGAATAAAGATGATTCTTCCTGAAGCCTGCCTGTGAGTGAGTCTTGATTACGCCGATTACCTGGGCCTGGAATCCGCCAGCTGGATGGGGATGAAGCCATGTGGCTGGGGCCTAAGCACAAAAGCCTCCATCCATCGCCATCCAGCCCCATCACTATTTATTTCATGCTACACTTTGGGAATATTTTGATCTTTTATTTCTAAAGATAACCTAAAATGTAACAGTTATAAGTTCCAGGATATAAGGTGGTAAATAAAATGTATTTAATTAACCTATTAAACTTACAAATGTAAACATAAAACGTGCTCCTGCACCATCTGTGGTGGAATAGATGGGGGAACAATAAAGTGTTCAAAGGCCAAATTAACTAAATTTATAAAGAAATCCTGAGACCCAGTTCAGCCAATTCAGGACAATTTCCATCAAATGAGTATTTCTTTTTCCAATTCCATTGACCTTCATTGTCATAAATTTTAAATGTGCCAAAATAGGCATTTACTTTGAAAAATACTACCATGAATGAATTTTGCTGCCAGATCAGGATACAGTATTCACATTTGTTTTAAATCACAACCATCCTTTCAAGGTTCTATTAGATCCACTCATTAAAGTACAAGAAGTACAAATGGCATTGTGGGCCTATGCGTTGAGATTCAAATCCAATTTAAAATAACTCTAAGCCTAGTATAATGAAATGAAAACCCAAAGAAAAATCTACTCAGAACTTGTGAATGTGAATCTATTTGGAAAGGGAATATTTGCAATTTTAAATAAGAACTTTGAGATAAAATCATTCTAGATTACCCTTTGGAATTGAAATTCAATGGCACTTGTCCATAAAGGATAGTGTCTATAAAAGAAAAAAGATAAGGTACAAATGTGCTGAGATGATAATGGAGGTAGTGAATGAAACTGTATAAAGGGACAGCCAAGAATTGCTGACAATTGCTGGAACATAGGAGAAAAATCATGCAACAGCTTCTTCCTCAGGGCATCAAGAAGGAATTAGCACTGCCTAATGTCAGATTTCCGTTCTAAATATCCATAGAGTAGGGAATATTGGTGTGTTACCAAAATTGTTGTAATTTTTCTACCAGTCCTAAAAAGTGGATATAGTTGTTCCCTTTCTAATTTTATAAGCTGTGTCATTAAGTTATTTTTATAGGCCCTCTCTTCCATCCTGTTGAGTACTTGCAAAGCTATGCAATTGCCTCTTAGAACTGCTCTTGCTGAATCCTACAGATTCTGATCATTTGTGTCTTTGTACTCATTTGTTTCCAAGAATATTTTGATTACCTCTTTGATTTTTGTCTCTGACCCACTGGTTCTTCAGTAGTGAGCTGTTTAATTTCCAGGTGTTAAAGTTTTTCTTCTGTGTTTGTTTGTAATTCAATTCTATTTTGTTTTGTTTTGTTTTTGAGCCACACCCAGTGACACTCGGGAGTTACTCCTGGCTATGTGCTCAGAAATCACCCATGGCTTGGGGACCATATAGGACACCAGAGGACCTAGGTGAGGTCCATCCTAGGTAAGCTGCATGCAAAACAAAAATCCTACTGCTGTGCCACTGCTCTGGCCCCTGTCATTCAATTCTAATTTTAGTGAATTATGATAATAAGGTAATTGATACAATTTTTATCCTCTTGGTTTTGTAGAGGTATTTTTATGGGCCTGCATGTGATATATTCTGAAGAAAAACCATGCTCATTGGAGAAGAATGTGTATCCAGTTTTCCGGGGATTCCCAGAAAATAGTGTACATATATGTATATATATATATATATATATATATATATATATATATATATATATATATATATATATATATATATATATATACTAAACCACTGTCTTCCATTTTTCTCTTTAGAACCAGTATATTATTGTTAGATATTAGCCTGGTTGATTTATCATGATGTGACATGTTGAAGTCTTCCAGTAATTTTTGTGTTGCTATGTAAGTCTTCCTTCAAATATGTCAATAATTATTTTAAATATTTTGCTGGTCCCTTGTTGGGTGAATATATGTTTGGAGTGTGATTTTTTTCCCTATTGTACATATTTCTTGCTTATTAAGAAATGCCCATCTCTTCCCTTATAACTTTTTTTTCTTTTTTTTTTTTTGCCTTATAACTTTTTTAAGTCTAAAATCTAATGATATTAGTATGGCCACTCTAATCTTTTTAAGGGAGATGTTTACTTGGATGATTGTTCTCCAACTTGATTTTGAAACTATATTTGTTCTAATTATTCAGATGTGTTTCTTTGTAGTCAGCAGAATGTTAGATTAAGCTTTTTGATTCATTTTGCAATACTGTGTCTCTTACATGTAGTCCACTGACATTGAAAGAGATAATTGTCATGGGATTTAGTGTCATCATTTTGTAGGAATTCTGTGTGCCTATTGGTCTGTCTTGTCTTAAAGTAGACCTTTCAGTTCATCTTTTAAGGATAGTGTTGAGTCTGTAAAGTTTCTGAGCTGATGTTTATTCCTGTGTGTATCCTTCCTTCACACCTCAATGTAAGTCTGACTGGGTGAAATAATCTTGGCAAAGGATTCATTTTGTTGAGTCTTGTCACTATATCCCACTACTACCTTTGAGCTTTTAGGGTTTCTTGTGACAGGTCTGCTGTAAATCTTAAGGATGCACCTTTAAATGTAATATCCTTTATTTTGTTTGTTTGTTTGTTTTTGTTTTTAGGGTGTTTTTTTTTTTTTTTTTTGGTTTTTGGGTCACACCCAGCAGTGCTCAGGGGTTTACTCCTACTCTATGAACAGAAAACGCTCCTGGCAGACTTAAGGGACCATATGAAATGCTGAGACTCAAACCACTGTCCTTCTACATGCAAGGCAAACCCTCTACCTCCATGCTATCTCTCCAGCCCCTAATATCCCTTTTTAATCTTGCTGCTTTCAGTATTCTATTCTTATTTGTGGGATGTGTCATTGGGACTATGGTGTGTCTTGGTGTGTTTTTTTTTCAGGTCTCTTTTAGCTGGTATTCTTTGGAAATGCTGAATTTGATTGCATGAACTTGTTAGCTCTGGGAGTTTCTCTGCAGTGATGTCCTTAACTGTTTGATACTTTATGAGATTTTTCTTCCTGAGTCTCTGGGACACCAGTGATTTTTCTGCTGTTTCTGTTGATTTTATGAACAACTTCTACTTTTGTCTGTTCACATTCTTAGAGGATTTTTCCCATTGTATTATCATTTGCTTTAAGTCTCTTTTCCAATCTCTTTTGTTGTATGGAGTTGTTATGCATCTCATCTTCCAGCTTACTAATTCTGTCCGTAGCAGCTGTAACTCTATTGGGAGCTTTCCAGTGATGTTTTCATTATCCCTACCAAGTTTTTTACTCCGAGGTGTTTCAGTTTGAAGTTTTCTCATTTCTACATTCATATCCTCTTGATTCTTTTTTTTTTTTTTTTTTTTGGTTTTTGGGCCACACCCTGTGAGGCTCAGGGGTTACTCCTGGCTATGCGCTCAGAAGTTGCTCCTGGCTTCTTGGGGGACCATATGGGACGCCGGGGGATCGAACCGCGGTCCGTCCTAGGTTAGCGCAGGCAAGGCAGGCACCTTACCTCCAGCGCCACCGCCCGGCCCCTATATCCTCTTGATTCTTATTTGTGTTTTGTTCACTTTATTCCATGGTTGGTTTTTTTCTTTTTCTTTTTTTTTTTTTTGAGTCTTTTGGGTTTATTCTATGAACATACTTCATGTTTCTTCTCTAACGTCCTTACCTGAGAGTCTACTTAGGTGTTTAGTACTTTTTGGATCATCAGAAATGTATCATCTTTTTACTCTAAGCATTCTGGAAGCCTGAATTATTTCCCCATTATCACACTTGTAGTGTGGTGTTTTTTACATGTTGGACTTGGGTTCATGGACTAGGAATAGTGTGTGGCCATGGAGGAGAGTGACCACACTACTATGGCTCTGCCCTTTGGGGCAGGCTCCTCTCACCTATGTTGACCTGTGCTTCACTGTCAGGGGAGGATGCTCTACTCTCTGGGTCAATGTGTGTCTGGGTGCCCCTGGCAGGACAGGGCAGGTTCCTCTCATTCATGTTGATGTGCATGATGCTCACCTTTAATTTTCTTAACATATCTCATTGCCTTAAGAGTGAGGTTAGTTAATAACTAATAGAATGACATGTATTAGTTAGTAGACTCAAAAGGAATAATTTTTAAAAAATGGTTCAAATGTACACAGTTTTTAGGCCATTTCAAAATCATATAATGCCATAACCCAACCCATATTTTCTGAAATTAATTAATGTTCTTAAGAAAATAAACAAAATTGCCACAATGAAGCATAAACCACTGCTTCAGTTGCTTGATATAAAAAAGGACACAGGGCCTGAGATGATTTTATAAATCATGTCATTTTAATATAGACGATACCATACAGAACTTCTTTGTTTATCAGAGCCTTTCTTTCACATGAGTAGTTTCACTTTGCTCCCAAGGGAAGTCTGCGCTTTCAATGTTGTATTCGTGAGAAGATGGTGGTTCAAAGAGTAGCATAGTTCAGGGTAGCATCGTTAATGTGCCCTAAGCACCGGTCACTTGCTAAAATGCTTTTTACCAGGTTGAAATCAAGAAGCCTCTGTCTCTTTGTGGCAAAACGTCCTTGTTTTAGCAGTGGAGAAGTGATCTAATCTGGTTGTAAAAGCATCAGAGAGGTCAAAAGACAATGGGAAAGTTTACACTCCAGACTCTTTTTAGTCTAATTCAAAGCATTTTCTTCATAAAGGGAAATTATTGTGTGAGGCGTTGGAATTCAGAGTCAGAATAAAAATCATAAAACAAACAGATGTTTTTCAGCAAAGCCTCAAAATATGCTAGAAAATATACAATGATAACCAGTCATCGTCACATTTCAGAAGAAAATTTAGAAAAGGCCCCCTCCTTCTCTAGCTTGCCTTAATGGCTGTTTTTGGATCACTAGTTAAACTAGAATTAGAGAGGTTTAATTTTCAAGTTCATACCATTTATAACATATTTTTTCTTAAATTTATTTAATACTGAAGACAATTAAAAATACTATCACTCTTTTACAGGCGAGGAAGCTAAAACATAGAGTGGGCAAGTGGCTTGTCCAAGGTGACACCACAAGAAAAGTTTAGAAAGACTGGGTGTTTTAAGGATTAGCATGTCCCCTTTTATCTATAATACTTCTAAATGAAATTATGCAGTAGAGGTACATTTAATTCTTGTAAACGAACAATTTTGCAAAGTGTCAGCAGCAGAATGGAAGTCTTAGTTTCAGATCTAATTAATGCCTCCAAGGAGAGTTCAACAGTGAAGTTAACAAAGGGAAGAATAAAAGCCTCAACACAGATCCTAAATGACAACTATTACTACGAAAATTTAGAATTTTAAGAGTTTCTGTTAGAGCCATTACCATGAGAATTTTTACAGTTGACATACTCTGTATGTACTATCTCTACCATAAAATAAGCTAAATTAATACATCTCTTGAATACAGCTAGGCTGACCAAGAAGGTGGTAAATACTGAATGATACTAGATTTGAAGGTCACTAAGAAAATGGAGTCTCTTAGGGCATCAGGTCAGCCATAAAAGTGTTAATGTTCCTTTAAGGGTGAAATCACTGATTAACAGGAGCCCACCCCTTGTAACTGCAGCAGGATGGCAAATGGTCCACAGGATAGCATGAAATCCCTTGCTAAAGTGCTAGGGAGTGCTAGGAGACTCTGCCCCCACTGCTTTTGCCAAATTGCTTCTTCTGGATCATGGCTGCTGAATTGCTGGAGATATTGTTTACTGACTCCTGGATCCTGCTGTTTTTTGTTATCATGCTACTGATCCCAGCCTAACAGTTACAAGTCAATAATAACACCAAGGATCTAGATTTTTATTTTGGAGCTTGTTATCTTACACGTTTTAAACTGACTTTTAGAAACGAGTGATGTCTTTGTGGTTAGATGCACATCAAAGACCCAGATTTTAACCTAGCATTGTCTGGGACC